>NC_056746.1:389972429-390117429 GCF_019279795.1 Protopterus annectens
ATATGTATGGGAGCCACAACAGCACTACAATGATGGCAGGAATGGCAGCATGACATAATCACAGGCCACTACATAACAGCCCTTTACTGCATGTCATATGGACAAAGCCTGGTATATAGGTGGAGGGCAGAGGCTGGAACACAGGGCCATATGTGAAATAGTGTTGTTATACACTGAAAAAGTTGCTGGTGTTACAAGATAGTCTGCAACATACCCTTAGGAATATGAAGTCAGAAACACAAATGGATGTAGCCATGTACTGATAGCACTCAACACACACAATGCCAGTGATATATCTGACACAAGACCTGTGTGGTGGACAGACAAAACATAACAGGCACATCTCTGGCCATCATGTGGATAGGCCCACAGTTGAGAGCTATGCAGACAGCCTGCATTCCATCTTAAACTAGTATGTACACACAAACCTGTAACATTGGTGCTATACAATGCATATAGCAACACTACTCACACTGTCTGTAGGTCTGGAACCTTATACAAATATGTAGCTGGCCTGAGTCTGCAAGTCCTCTTGTAAGAGGTATTGCTAACTGCTGTCTGCAACACTGCTGCCCACACACAGGAAGGATTTCCTCCATACAGGAAAGGTAAAGGGACCACGCCCACATAATGTAGGGATTTATAGTAGTGGGTTGCCATGACAGTGGTAATTGGAAGTACTACACAGCATGCTGCATGCAGGTAGCAAGTGGTGGACACTGATTGGTGCAGAGGCCATCACCTGATCATGTGCATCACCTACAAAATCTATGCTGCAATCTATTCAAAGCAGCTCAATCCATTTAGTGGAGAGAGGCAGAGAGAGAGAGAGAGTGAAAGCCAAAAAAAACACAACAAAAAAAAACACATCCATCCAGCCAACCACAAAGCAAACTATCCAGAAGAGACATCATTCCCACAACAGGTATGTGAAGTATATATGCATATAATTGAATGTAGTACTTGGTCCATAATAATGGGATAGATGATGTGGAATGACTTATATGTGCCATCAGGAGTTGTAATGATGTCCAGCTGAACAACTGCTATGGACAATAGTGTCTGTCCCTGTGGCCAGTGAACCATACCTGTCAATGGTGCAGATCAGCACTGACTGACAAGATGTAAGCCATCATAGTGTGTGTTGTGTAATGCAAGACATGTATATCAGTGTGGCCAATAGCTGGTGGTGGAAGTAATGCCGTTATGATGGACACATGAGTTCCATAGCCCACCACTTGCAGGACAGTCATGTTAACATGTAATGTAGCATGAAGAAATGCCATAGGTGTGTAATAGGCTTTCCTGCAATCTGTCCCTATATATATATATATATATATATATATATATATATATATATATATATATATACATGTATATATATATATATATATATATATATATATATATATATATATATATATATATATATATATATATATATATATATATATATATATATATATAGCCCCTAATGTCAGGCTGTGTCCACATATGACACCTGTCTGTGTTGTAGCTATGCAGAACAGTGCACCTGTGCAGGAAGGAGAGTTAGAGAGTGTGGACCTGATGTTTGAATGCACCCTATATATATATATATATATATATATATATATATATATATATATATATAGGTGTATATATATATATATATATATAGGTGTATATATATATATATATATATATAGGTGTATATATATATATATATATATATATATATATATATATATATATGTATGTCTACAGATATACAGACATCTATATGTATTTTATATATATATATATATATATATATATATATATATACACACAAAACTCATAATATATATCTGCACACACACACACACACACACACACACACACACACACACACACACACACACACACACACACACACACACACACATACACACACACACACACACATATATATGTGTGTGTATGTCTACATATATACAAACACACATACACATATGTATATCAATACATGTCCCCTACTTTTGCATGACAGTGCTGCATGTTATGTGTGAGGGAACATCACACATATCAGTACACACACACATATATATATATACAGCAGTAAGTCTGTGCAAAATGGATGGTTATGTCAGGTGTGAACCCCATGTTGGGAACACATTGACCTTGTTTGTGAAGGTGGGATTGGGAATTTGAGGAAGGATAGCAGGTATATTTGTAGAGGAGGGTTGGGTGGAAGATAGAGAAAACAGCATACAGGGGCGGTATATGACACATGTGGTGGGTAAACATCCTGGATGGGGAGTGTCGTCTGCGATGATGAGCCCCCATATGGAAACGATGGGAACAAGGCCCCAACCTATGGCCAGTCACATCAGCTTTACGGCCCTGAAGGTGCCTGGGCTGGAGGCTGAGCAGGAGGAGCATGTGGACCCTGTTAGTGTGTACTGAGGGCCTCAAGGTGCTGTAGCACATCCCAGACCCTGGACCTGACCTTGGGTGATAGGATCATGTCTGTGTGTGCTCCCAGGGGGGACTGACCATCAGCTGAGGTGGTTCCACCCGAAGGTAATTCAGAACCAGTAGATGAGGAGGCCCCAGGGTGGGTCCCACATGTGATGTGGCCTGGTAACATGGCCAGATGAGGTAGGAGTGGTGGTTCTGCTGGCAACTGTTCCCTAAACATGCTATTGTGTCACTGTTATAGAACATATGTGGGTAGTAATAGTCCACACATTCCGGGATCATGTCCAACAGCATGCATAGATATCCACAATAACACAAAGCAACAGATGTACAGCAATCACATAGCAAACAGACCACATGTATATATGGAACCATAGTGGCCCTTACAATGGCATGCAGGTGACATTGTCTGTAACAGGCCAGCAATGATAGTGTCCCCACAGGGAACATGGCTACAAACGCATAGCACAAAGTGTTGTACAATACAATATATGTCCCAATGGTAGGTATTCTGTAGATATACCTATTGAGTTGTGTGATCGGATTGCTGTTGCAGATATGGTGGGGCAGAGACAGAGATGTGTATTAAAAACTATGATAACCTTGCTGTATTAGGTCCTCAGACCTGTTTCCATCTTTATGTCTTTCAGGAAAGATGTCCCGGGAGAGGCTTCCCATTTATACAGTGGAGGAGAATGAGGTCATCATCTCACACCTGGTGCAGCACTACCAGGTATTATTTGGCCTAACAGTCCATGGGCAGCAGGAGTGGATTGCCCTGTGGAACGATCTTGTCCACAGGGTAAATGATGTTGGCCTGCATAACTGCAGTTATTAGCAGGTCAAGCATAATTGCACAGATCTACTTCGCAATGCCTGTCAGCGTACTGCTGCAGTCAGGGGGGATCAGCTCACATCAGGGGGGGGTCATGCCATCCAGCCCCCTCCCAACACATGTTGAGGAGCTACTTGCCAGCCTCAGGGCACCTGCCCGCATGCACACATAACACCTGGAAGAGATCATAGTGGAGGTGGGTGCTACCCACACAATGGCAGAGGAGGATAAGGCCACAGGGCACATCAGTAGACCACTGTTGTGTATCCATCTGCATTTGTACAGTTAGATCATGCACATGTGAGATGACATATATATAGTCTGTTGCTGTGTAGTAGTAATAAACAGATGTGCATAGTCTGTAGTATTGTGGGCTTGTACTGTTTATGTACTGTAATGCTGCACCCACCCTTTACCAATGCCACAGCTGTGGCTACTGACATCACATTTCTCACACACTTATGTAGGTCCCTCTGGTATACCTCCAAGGCAGCAGCCTGTAGCTGGTGAGTATGCAGTTTGTTCAGGTTTGCCAATACACCGGTCATGTTATGGCTACGGTATATTCCATGCACACATTTAACACACCTACCCATAACGCATACTGTACATGTTCACGTATTGTTGCTGTTAACTGCACTGCATCACAGTGGTCACCATAATTGTGTATCTGAAGGGTATGTCAGACTCCTGCAATATAACTAACATCCTGTCATTGCAAAATGTGTGCACAGAGATGAACATAATGGTGGGACAAATGGCCTAAAGTAGGGACATATGTGAAACATCACCCTTATACAGTGCTACAACAGTGTATATACCGGTATTACAATAGCAACTGTTATAGATCTACACTACGGCATATTACAATACTGCAGTCCACAACCTTTACAACCTGCAATGTGGTCCTAACATGAGCAATGAGTGTGTAATGGGAATAAATACCTTCACAAACACTGTAAGCATATGTATGCACACACTCCAGATAAAATATAGTGGAAGCAGCTGTTGAAGTACTGACTGCATTCATTTGTCATGGAAATGCACCTTCAAGCAAGTGCACATCCCCAATGTCACACCAAGAAATAGTCTGTTGTCCAAGACATTTGGCCATCAAATGTGCCCATTTACCTGCAACAGAGGCAGCCGTAGCTTGCAAACATCTTACATGCCATGGAGTGGGCCCCATACCCAACAGGTAGCACCCAGGAGTTGGACATGTAGCCATACCTCACCATTGCATATGCCATGGCAAACAGTGCAGACAGTCATGTATGTGGTGAGGATGTATAGGACAGGAATAATGTAGGAAATAAACAGATGGCCTTCCAAGACAGATGATGTCACATGTAGCAAACCGATCATGCAGGCTGCCTAGTAACATGCCACAACACTGAGGGGTTTGCAGGAATGTCTAGCAAGTACTCACTGTGCAGTACCCATGTCAGCAATTGCCTGGACTCTGCAAATGTGTGGTCCATGGGTTGGGGTAATCAGATGTGCCAGTTGTACCATAGGAAACATCAGCCAGGCCTCTCTACAGGTAGGGTATGCATAACAGAAGAGGTCCCCAAAAGGCATGCGTTGCAATGTGTACTGGTGTACCAAGACCATGTTGGAAATCAACAGACAGTGTCACGTAAGATACATGTGCTGCACAACCAATACCTCACCTCACCTCAGGCCCACCATCCCCATCTGTACCATGCTGGTGCCAGTGTACACCTGTATGTTTGCCATTCATTAGCTGGGGCTATGCTGTTACACATGGTGTTTAGTGTTTGGGACACTGCAAACTGACCACATGTGTAGGCCATAGTTGTCAAGCATCTGCTGCAGAAAGGCTGAAGGTGGGGAGGGGGTGTTATCATGACACAACAGTGTATTGCAGCAGGGATCCAAAGGATACTATGAATGGCTGTATCTGCACACAGTCAGGGTCAAGAACTGTGGCAGGCATAACCCTGACTCCACAGCAATAGTGAAGGGAGTGTGTGAACTCCAAGGGATGTGCACATGAGTTGACCTTGCAATCATGCAGAGTTGGGAGACATGTGTAGGGCAGACTGACCATATACTGGCAAATGCAGATGGCCCATGCTAGTATACCCCTGCCAGGAATAGTGACAGCTGTAGTACACATAACAAAAGGTGCAACAAACCATCATGATAAGGGCGTGCACACATGCACCCATGAAGTGTATGCATCTCAGTCAGCATCAGCACAACTAACCCATTTGTTTGACACTGCATTTGATTGTACAGGGACATATGTCACATATCAGGCTCATATAATGTTAACATATGCAGTAATGTGGTCCCATGGCATATCAAGGAAGAGGGCATCATATCAATAAGAGTGTGTATACTCCCCATAGCCAAGGTAAGGTTTGACGGTTGTTAGTATAATTGTATCGTATTGGTCACACATGCACCACTGATGATGACATCTGTAAATCAGACATCAGGCATTCACAAATGACATCTGTCCACATATCATCCCAGGTATGTGTTGGACAAACACACAGGGGCTGTTTGCAGCAGAGCAGGCATAACTAACACAGTAATACACATTCAGCAATGGTGTGCACACCTGTGAGGTATGGTGCACAGTATATGACAGGGTGCTGAACAGGTGCACAGCAATACTGTGTACATGGGTGCAGTGTTTTCAAGAGGAAGGGGCATCACCTACTAACACAGCCCATGCATCACAAACATGTATACTGTTGCTAGCATGGATTGACTATAGCTGCACTGTATGCTGTTGAGTACCATATGTTATGCATGTTGACAGATGGGTAATGGGAGATCTGTGTGTAATATCTTCGTGCAACCTCACCTGTAAGTGTGTATGTGTGTGGGGAGGTGGGGGGGTTATTTTGTCTGTAAGTGCAATCTGGTGAAGTGGAGGGGGTTGATGCATGTAGGATGTGTGTGTGTGTGTGTGTGTGTGTGTGTGTGTGTGTGTGTGTGTGTGTGTGTGTGTGTGTGTGTGTGTGTGTTTGTGTATGTGTCCATGTATGCACATGTGTGATTGTGGGGTTGTTCATACGTCTCGACTTCCCTTTGGAATCGTGCAGTACATGGACACGGACTGACACATGAGACACCAGGAATACTTGTCTGATATGTAATCTCAGGACAGCTGATGGTATAATAAGGTCTGTAGCATGTAACATGCATTGGGAGGGAAACTAGACTCCAGGTATACTGTTAAAATTGCAATCAGCAAAAAGGTAAAAGAATATCCACATATGCAGCACTACAGATGCATTGGGGAATTACTTGACAACACCAGTGAGTGTATCCAAATATTACTGTTGTCCACATAATAAGTTAATAGAGCAACGGATCTTGCATCTACTGAGCAATAGTTATGTATGACACTCCAGTGCGTGACATTATTGAGTAACTGTAGTAGCCCCTAACATATGGGGGCCCATGCTCATGATGTCTGGACAAGCTCAGGGTGAACACTGGGTGACAGCAGTGATTCCTTGTAAAACCGACTCCAATCAAGTCAAAGAGGTAATGGAGTAACAGGTCATGTTTTGTGATCACTTGTCTAGGCAATTAGAAAAACGATATGTTAATGATTGGTATTAATGAGTGTAAATTTCCAAGTGTGATGCAGGATGGGGAACTTAATAGAATAAACTTGGGACAGTCTGTAAACTCAGGGACAGGTAGGTATTATGGTGAAATGTTGGTGTGTGTGTGTGTGTGTGTGTGTGTGTGTGTGTGTGTGTGTGTGTGTGTGTGTGTGTGTGTGTGTGTTTGTGTGCATGTGTGTACTGTTAAGCAATGATGTATAGGTCTTAAAGTGCATTTCTTGTTTTCCTCTCACAGGTTGCGTGGTGGGTCAGGGTCCCTCCTGCATGCAATCTGATGTTGGTGTCCATACAGATACTGAAAATTATGATAGGTGTGTTGAGGCACAGGTGGGGTTGTCAGAGGCCAAAACTGCACTATCATTTGCCATCTCCCTGTTATCCACTCCATCCCCACATACAGTCACAGTGCCTATAGATACCCCATCACCAGTGGCCATAGCAGACGGACAGTTGGCGGTTGGTAGCAGGGCAGAGGACAGTGTGGTATCTATGGCTGCTGTGTCTGGACACAGCAGCCACATGTTTCAGGCTGTCATGGAGGTGCAGGCATGTATGGAATGGTACACCAGACAGGGTCTGAGGCTGCAGAGGGCTGCATTTTCAGCTGTAAGTGACAACATCCGTGATCTTGCAGGTGCCCTCCGTTATTTTATGGAGGTCATGGATAAGATGGTGGGGTGAGATGGTGGGCTTCCTCAACCGTGGATTGCCCATGCTAGAGCATGTGGTGGGAGTGGTGTGATGGCCACATGGATATAGGCCAGCAACACCAACATCAGGAGGTCGACATGCACATGCAAGGACACCAAGCCACTCTTGTAGTTGCAGTACCAGCCCCAGCACTGCAGGGGGGGTGCTGTCTGCACCACAGCAGGCCATGTACACATGGCCCTGGCCAATCCCAGGAGGAACCTGGTTCCAGCGGACATAGGTCATCATCAGGGGTGAGTAGCATATCGAGGCTTGTACCTGGACGTGCCCGTGGAATCCCTGGCAGGCACAGTTCTCATGTCCATGGCCGGAGGCGGTGAACTGCACAACCTGCCAGGTATGATCTGCAGCTGTCCAACAAACACCTGTATAGGGCAGCCACATGGCAGAACCATGTGCATGCATACTCACACACAATACAAACACACCTAGGGCAACCCCATACCTACACACACCACATCAGCATGGCCATATCAGTAATTAAATCCCCTCACTCACACACATGGTGTCAAATGTATGGCCCAGGCTAGGTCTCTGGCAAACCAACAACACACCCTGTGCAATGATGATACCCATGCCACATCCCTGTCGTCCATAACATCAATGCAAGGACAGGCTAATATGGTTCTGATGCACATGGTGACTGTACTACAGTATGCAATATACTTCTATGTAACATGTTGTCAGCAGTAATGTTTAATGCTTACATGTCAGGTAGTGCAGCTGTCCAGCCATGATGCATTATAGCTGTTAGTAACACTGAGTGATTGTGGTCTCCATAATGTTATCCATTTGTGTTGTAGGTATTCATGTGTCAGCAGGAGGATGGTCTGCTGTCATATCTCACAAGGGCTATGGCACTGTGGTGACACCTTGGCTGTGCCATATCCTGGGTAGAGGTGAACACATGTCACAGGTCTGTATAACAGTTACTGCCTGTGCCACATGGCCGATAGGTCTGGGGGTGGTGTATATAGCATGGTGGCTGCTGTTAGCAGCCCTTCTAAGTGGACAATGGTAGTTATACTGGGTGGTACACACCACATGTTTGCGTATAACACACACAGAGGCTTAGGTGTTGATGCACTATACAGAGAATACTGTATACATGGATGTATGTACCTGTGCAAGGAACACATTGTAGCCTATGTAATTCCACCAAGCCAGACTATGCAGAACAACACATTGTGGAATAAACAGTCTGCTAGTTTAATGTCATTGACGATGGTACCGGCAGGGTATATGTCCCCTTCCCCAATGTAGTGCAATCCTCAACACAGTAAACATATGTGTGCTGGTGTGGGTGGCACACCCCTACCCTTTGGAGGGTGAGAGGTGCTGTAGAACCACAGATAGTGTGATAGACAAATACCTAACCTGTTAACATGAACTGTACAGTATTACGGCTAGCTACATGGGGGGATACACTCGACAGTAACTGCAAAGATGTTGGCTGTGTCCATAACAGCCACACCAAGCTATATATACCAACCCCAGTACTGCTGCACACCTATACAGTGGGGAAGAGGCCATTTACACAGCTAACAGTAGTTGTGATGGAATGTATGTCCACTGGATGATACCTGTGACATGTTAGCATATGCCACACAAATCTTGGACAGATGACCCCCCCCGGGACATGTATATTCTGCAACCTGAAGTAAATCCCTCTACATACATGCACACTCTTACTTGGCAACACTGGGACTAGACCCCTACCTAGGTATGTAGTGCTACTGATGTGTGTGGCTTTAATTGCACACACCACACAGCTTTTAAGATGAGGTGTGTTCCAGGTTACATGTTACATGTAGAACATCCCCAGGCATGTACAGTATGGTAATGGGGGATGTAATGGTTGTATATGGACAATACATAGTGTGGCATACCATCATATACACATTGACAAACACATAACAGTCAGACACACATCCAAGAGACCTGGACCTATTGATGCTAACTACCTTGTCAGTATGTCCAATGTTTTATGGGTAGGTTGTACACAGCACATGCATAACTGGGCTGGATAGTGTTATCAGTTACCTGTATGGTTGATGGTGACAGTGGTCACCATACAGTGATACATGGGACATGTACTGGGGGTACCACAGTGTAATGACAGTATACGCAGCACCCACACCCAGCTGTGGATATTGTACGCACTGGAACCCATGATGACACTTTGAAATACCCACTATCACACAATGACCAGGACTGCAATACAACCCCTTGTCCATCCCAAGAGTGCTAGCTACTACAGGGATATGCATCTAATGCAAATGCCACAGGCATAGTAGGGTGATGCACTGTCATGCCTCTCCTATGGGCAGCAACATCACTATCCCTAATACTGTGTGGCAGTGCATATTGTAATAGGAGTATGTGGCCTCAGAATGCTGTACCCTACATATATACACAGATGAACACGTACACACAATTACCAGAACTCAGTGGGTATCCCATGCCAATCAAACCATTTGTACAACAGTGTTGTGCTGGAACTGCAAGGCCCTGGTAGCCCTTAGGGAGAGGAGTGTAACAAGGTACATGTAATGTCTGGTACAGCGGCAGCCACATCTAACTATGGCAATGGGTGGTGCGGTGGGAATGAAGGGCCTCAGGGTATTCCCAACTACAGGTCTACTAACACACAGACACTGATATTCTCAGTAATGCACATGTACACATTTGTCAGTACTGGGGTGCATTGGTGTAGGTGTTCATAGGTGTGTACCAGGCTATTGTCCTTGGAAAAATGGGAAGTGTAGGGGATGTGTGCACAGTGGTATCATGCCACTTGCCATGTGCCAACAGGCAATCTATCAACAGACACCACTGTGGTGACCCACAGGGTGAGAGTGACATGCATCAGCATCCTCTGGGTGCCTCCTGCAGAGGGCCGGTGAGGTGCTCCAGTTGAGATGTATGCAACATGTATTACATAACATGGTTAGTGTCTGTCTTGGAGACCTGTACCCAAGCATGTTCTGTTGACTGTGATAGTGTAGTTGAGGTATCCATGGCATGTGGTGCATACAGGGCGTTGAGCCCTATCTGTGCCATTTATAACACAGCTGAGCAGACATTTCAGTGTCAGTCAAGCATAGATTGCCTGTACGTATCCAAGATGGATACCTGACATCTGTACATCTGTACAGGGACTGACAGGCATCAGCTCGCCAACTAGCTATGCAATAGGATGAATGTGTTGACAGAGACGTCTGACACTGATAGGTATGCCATTAATACATGATGGCAGCCCTCACTGACATGTGCTATACAGGCAGTAGTCTACAGTTATTTTCCACATGTCATATCATTATCCAGTAGGAAATATATAATGTGACACAGCTCACACACAAGGAACACAACAGTGAAGACTCAGAGTCCATCTATGCATGCAGAGGTGTTTGTTTCCAGTACTACAATTAGCAATCTACTCTTGCTTTGGAAAGCACTGTCAACAGTAGTAATATAATGATACACTACATGCCAGTGTGACTGCATATAGCCTGGGATACTACCCTTGTATGTAACACATTCACAAGGATAAGAGTGTTATACAAACCATATATACTCAAGTGTCCCAGACAGGAGACTCACACCTCTTGCTACTGTAATGACAGCACATAGATGCATTACATACAGTTATTGCAGATGTCATTATCTTGCTATGTTATCGGACTGGGATGAGAGCACTGGTTACCAGGGCTGAGCCATGGTTAGCAGGTGTCAGCATTTCTCCAATATAATAGCTAAGCATATTTGCGCACTGGTACGTGAAGCCTACACGGTGTAAGCGTCCACAAATTTAACCGTACCTTAGCACCGCTTAGCTTCACGCAAACCCACGCAAAAGCTCTTAAAGCTGCTCAAAACTGCCTTAAACACTCTGTATCCAACAGCCCTTGTTCTGCTCAGCAACAAAATAAACAGCCCTTGCTGGTCTTGAACCCAGGACCCTGTACACTATAGTCACAGCAGTTAACCACTACACCATGACAGCTATGAAGATAGTTGTTGTTTTTCCAATATATCTGTCAGTAAACATATTGAATAGTATTGAACAATTGATGTGACTTCAACAATTCTCTAGTACTTGTTAATGATATTACCATTGCATCACATATGTTGTTATATCTAAATATACACATATCAGATACATATAGTGTCATACATCTGTAATGTTTACACATGACAAGGATATAGATATGTACATATACATATGTAGATATATGTGTACATGTACATACACATATATATTCATATATATGTATTTATATACATCTGTATAGTACATCATATATATGGCTATATATAGATCTCACTGTATATATATATATATATATATATATATATATATATATATATATATATATATACATACATCATATATGTATATATCTATGTCGATATATGTGTAGACATCTATAACTATATGTGCATATATATCTATATATCTGTATATGTGTAGACATACATAGATGTATATATATGTATATATATATATATATATATATATATATATATATATATATGTGTGGGTGTATGTATATGTGTGTATATAGATATATATATATATATATATATATATATATATATATATATATATATATATATATATAGATAGATAGATATACACACACACACACACACATATATATATATATATATATATATGTAGATATGTTTGATATGTATATATGTGTGTGTGTTTATCATATGTGTGTGTGTTTACCATATGTCCAGAACATGGAGTGGAGTCATACCTCAACACCAATAGTCTCAACCTCTTAGTGCAAGAGGATGTCATGTATGTATTGCAGGTATATATGTAGACTGTTGCTACTGTAACATGGGTTGTCATAACAGACGTTGTGTGTGGGAGGTCCCATCTGCTATTGACATGTATGCCATCAGTTACTGACAGACAACTTAAGGTCATCAAAGTACAGTATCACTGATATCACGGTAATGATCTTGTGGACTGCAGCAGAGATATGTTCAATAAATGTGGACAGTCTGGCACACTCTGGTCAGTCAAGAGGTATACACAGATCCCCTTAGTGCGGGACATGTGAACCAAGCCTGACAATGTGGATGCTAACAGCCATGTACATGGGTATATCACATAAATACTGGACTACATATACCCACACAGTTTATGCATTCACCCACTCCTGTCTGTCCTGACACATAAATGGTGGTGCAGAGGTCACATGGCCACATACTACCCACTAGTTAGTGACATACATCTGTACAGCATCCCTCTGCTTTGTCAGCAATACTTGACAGTTATGGTGGCCCGGCAGCAGTACATCTGGCAAATATCTGGACATAACATCACACTGGGTAATTAAGCTAGGCATGTAACAAAGCACTGTGAAAACTACAGGCAGACTGCCACAACACTGGCCTACATGTCTTATGGGGGAATACACATGTACCTGCAAATATAGCAGGCTCTACAGGCATGTCACAGCACAGAGTAACAGACACATGTGTAAAAGTGCATACCCACAACCAATGTGAACACAGCCACAGCCACATATGGTAAGCAAGCTTAATATTACAGTATATGGACTGTCTGATCAACACCATCCTCATATGTGCCACTCACACACTAACCCTACATATACTGGGCCATGACACAGTGTGGTCCGATGCCTGTCTGTGGTATGGGACATGTGTGTGTTTGGCCCTACAAACATGAAAGCTGATAGGGTACCATACACTGGAGCAGCATGTAATATCAGATAGAACGGGACCAAGAAAAATGACATCTACCACAGTCTCTACACAGGCCAAGGTACGTATTCGCAATAGACATACTGTCAACAATTGCCATAAGTACACAGACCTCACTACTGTACACACAGCCACAGAATGCCCAGGTTATGTCCTCAAATATAACCCCTACTATACATATGTCTAGCAGTCTGATATCTGACTGGTTTATCAGGTATGATGTCAATAAATAATGGTGTACAGAACATATGCACCTCTTACTGCATGACATATGTACAAAGGTTGACAGTCTTGTGGCTGGAGGCACAAACACTGGGCCAGTATTGGCATGTTGCTGTGATAACCACATACATTTACTGTTGTAACAGGGTTTGTTGTGACATGTGTCCTATGAGGGATATGAAGTCAGTAACTCTCATGGCTGCCACCATGTATTGACTGCACTCCTCAGACTATGCTTCTGCAGTTCTAAGATAGGTGATCTGTGAGTAGCACAAGATGCATAATACTCCAAACGCTGGCCAGTCTGCAGATAACCCTACAGGTGGGAGTTTCCTCAAACACATAACACTGTCATGACAGGTATTAAATCATGTAGACCAGCCATATCCACACAAACCCTGTTAAACCAACATTACTCCAAATGCAGAAGAGCAGCACTTACATTCTGTAGTCATGTCTTGAACTCCCCCCTCCTGTTTGTTGCCTGTCTCCACAGTGTATGTTGTTAAAGGTATATCCCACTACAATCTGTGATGCTGTTTGCCAAACACTGACATGAAGTCCTGTTAACAGTGAATGAAAAGGGCCAGCACCCACATGATGTTCCTAGTTATAGGAGTGTGTTCCCATGCAACTGGCTATGGGAATGTTACCACAGCTGTTCCACATGCAATCAGCTAGTGGGGCACTAGAATTCATGCAGAGGCCATCAGCTGATTATGAGCATCACTTATAAAACGCAAGCTGCTGCCTAAGCAAAGCAGGTGTATTTCTCCACATCCACCAGAGAGGGAGTGAGAGAGATAGAGACAAAGTAAGACAGGGAGGGGGTGGGAGAGTAAACCCTAAGCATGTTTGTGTCACACACTTACCAATACGAGGTTTCAAACCTCTGCCTGACTATGTATTGCTATCACATGTATATGCAGTTATTGCATGCAACACAGAGCATACATGTTGAGCAGCTGTCAAAAGGTATATTCGATGGTGAGTGACAGCAACAGTGATAAAGGAGGGATAAGGTAGGTGTAGTACACATGCCTGTCCACAAGAACAGGTGTCAAGATCAACACAGTCACACTCTCTCAGGGACTCACACACATTGTCACAGTTGGCAGGGACAGGATTAGACTTCCCAACTAGCTAGTGTGCGCCACAATACAGTAATATGCAGGTATCAAATGCATCACAGGGGTTATCAGGATGATATATGGGCAAAGGGTATGTCAAGGTGTCCGACATCAGAAGGCATGCTTCAGTAGGCCAATGGGAGGTGTAGTGAGTGTGAATGGCATCCAAATTAGTATACTCCACTCATGCACACACACACACACACACACACACACACACACACACACACACACACACACACACACACAGATACAGGTTTGCCAGTACTGACATGCATGGGTGCATTGCTTCACAGGTGTGTAGTGGTGGATTGTGCCAGAAAGCTGTACAAGGCTAGGTAAAGGGTATACCTTGGCATCAGGCCACATGACAATAGTCTGCAGTGTGGCTCAGGGGTGTAGTGTCTGGATTGGCCCACACAGGTGGATATTGTATTCACCATCCAGTCATCTGGGTTACTATTGTGGGTGGCCAGTGCTGTGCAATGCTTGCCATGTATTTGTTCTATATTCCATAACATGGATGGTGTCTGGGATGTGTACATGTCCCACATGCATGTTCTGTGACATGGGAAAGTATACCTGGGGTGTCTGGGGCATGTTGTGTAGACAGATTGTTATCATCAGATGTGCCATTCCTGACCTCATGTGGCGAGAACTGGCAATGGACACCAGGTTGACCCTGAACCTACATTGACAGCATGATACAGGTATTGCCTGGTGTCAGTGGCATCTGTCCATACAGGGCATGTGTATAAGGCATGGTATGTCTTTTGTGGATTAAGGGTGACTGCGGTGGTGCAGCGGTTAGTGTTGCCACCTCACAGCAAGTGGTTCTCTGGTTCGATGCTCGGCTGGGGTGCCTTTTGTGCGGAGTCTGCATGTCCTCCCTGTGGTCATGTGGGTTTCCTCCAGGTGCTCCAGTTTCCTCCCACATCCCAAAGACATGCTGTAGGTGGATGGGCACTCTAAATTGGCCCTATGTGTGAGCGTGTGCATGTGTGTGCCTTCTGTGGAAGGTTAGGTGCTGAGCTGGCAACTCGACACCATAAAACTCCACTGCCAATCATGAGCAGACAGGTGATCCGCTGTGGTGACCCCTAACAGGGAAAAGCTGAAAGAAGAAGAATATGTCTTTTGTGGATTACATTTGCTGGCTCAACAGTTGTTGCAGGCATCCAGTGGGGAACATAGTGAAGGAGCACTGTATGCAATGATTTGCCAGTTGTAGGGATGTGACAGGGTGCCATGTCCTCTGTAGTCCACTGCAATCACACCATGGTTACTATCTGTGGGCAATATGCAGGGAGCTACCAACATAGTTGTTATTGCCTAGCCGAGTGTGTTTGTTTATGAGACATGGGTGTAGAGTGTTCTCTGGTTAATACAAGGGTTGCCTATATTGTTCCCCAAGCCATGATGTCACATGTAGGGGTATGGAATATCTACCCCAGCCTCTCTGCTGTTTGACATATGTTATCCTTGTAAGGTAGACATTGTGACATAGAATAGGCCCAACATATAAGAAATTTGCAAAACCCGCTCCACAATGAGTCCTGTTGTTACATGCTCACAGCTACCTCCACACCGGATACGTATGACAAACACACACACACACACACACACACACACACACACACACACACACACACACACACACACACACACACACACCAAGCCTCACAGTTGCCATGTCTGGGATTAGAACTCCTACCTAACTAGTACATCACACTACAGCATTACGCAGTTAAAGCATGTGCCACAGCACTTACTGGGCTAGTCCTTCCCCAAAGGTGTATTTCAAAGTGAATGACATCAGCAAGCTTGCCAAAGTAGGGCAATGGAAGTCGTAGTGACTGTGAATGGTCTCAAAAGCATTGATCCCTAAACAGACAAACAAACACACACACAAACTTTTAAGCTTGCCATGTCTGGGATCAGAACTCTTACCTAACTAATACATCACACTACAGCATTACGCAGTTATAGCACACACCACTAAGCTTACTGGGCTAGCCCTTCCCCAAAGGTGTATTTCAAAGTGAATGACATCAGCAGCCTTGCCAAGGTTGGGCAATGGAAGTTGTAGGTCATAGGTTCATAGGTTCATAGGTTGATGCTAGGCTATCAGCCCTAGGGCCTATACATGCCTAGCCATGACAATTCCCTGGTTATGTCTTTCCACAATATTTACTTCCCTGGTCCCCTGTCTAGCAGGGCAACTGACATGATCCCCAGGATCAGTTTCCTATCTCCCATCCAATCATCCAGGTTCTTTTTGAAGAGGGCCAAAGAGGCACTCTGACATGCATGGGCAGTCTATTCCAGAGTCTGGGGAGTCTCTGGGTCTGGAACACATCCCTCCAGCATGTATTGTTCATTGTGATGACAAGATTTGGATCCCTGGAGCATGTGGCTGTGAGGGTTTGGAATTCTTTAAGTGTAGCATGTCCAACAACTGTGGGTTTGACATGGCATGGTATGTTAAGCAGAGATAGCCTCTGAGAACATGATATGTGACAGAGTATAGCTGGATGTTTTTCAGATGGGCAGCATAGGGCATCAGGTTTAGGTCTATGATTCTTTTAGTGAGATATGTCTGCAGCCTTTCTAGTTGTTGCAGATGTCTTGTGAGGTACATACATAACAGGCCATTGTAGTCTGTACTTTGTCTACAGAGGGATGACTACAGTGGAACAATGGCCTCCTTTTTCTGGATGCAAAGCCCTTAGTGATAAGGTGTGCCATATAGGTGGATTTCCTGACTGTTGTGGTGATGTGGTTATCAAAGGTGAGACCACTGTCCACCTGTGTCCCTAAGTCTCTTATCAGACTTTAGGTGTTTAATGTACTGCCACCTATGTGGTACTTCACAGGTACATGTCCTTTCCCAAAAGGGATACTATACATTTCTTGGCACTGATCTTGAGGCCATGGCTCAAGCACCAAGCATGTCTTTCTGTAAGGCCCTTCTGTAGAATATCCACAACATGTAGGGATTCAATATTGACTCCCAGTGTGTAGTCATCTGCGACCTTTGTTTGCCAGAGTCCCTTACTGTTGGATTGTACTTCAGAGCAGTAGATGCCAAACACCCCTAAGGTACTCCAACTGTCACTTGTCTGGGGCTGGGGTTGGTGTTACTTACATTTACAGTGTGGGTTCTGTCAGTACAGCAGTTGGCAGCCCATTGGGTGACACAGGAATTAATGGCCAGCTTGATGCATCTATCTATAATTCCAGACTGGGGGATGGTGTTGAAGGCCTTGGTGAGGTCCGGATAGGCTGTGTAAACTACCTTACCCTCATCCACAGCTCTGGAGACTGATCCACAGTTGTCAATCAGGTTGATGTGACATGATCACCCCTTCACAAACCCAACCTGGTTGGGGTCCAGTGTTTGCAGGTTGCCAATGTCTTTGTTTTAATTTCCATGCTAATACATTCCATGGGCTTGCAGATCAGGCACGTCATACTGCTAGGGCTGTAGTTCCCAGGATCCAAGGTGGATCCCCCCTTGTGGACTGGGATAACTGTAGCTGTGTGCCACACAGTGGACACAAAGCCTGAGGTGTGGCTATGATTACACGTGGCACATAGGTGAGGTGCCAGTTCATTTTGTAGTTCATGTAGTACACAGCCCGGGATGTTGACTGGTCCCATGGCTGCTGTTGTCTTAGCTCTGGAGAGTGTGGTTTTTACCTATGTGGCTGTTATTACCGGAATCTGGCAATCTTTCAGTGTTGAGATGGGCCTTTTTGGGGGTGGGAGGGGGGTGCAGTTGGCACTGAATTGATCTGCCAGGTTAATGGCAATATCCTTGGGAGCAGTATATTTAATACCATCCTGTTGCACCTCAGAGCAGATCTGAGCATTGCCATTTAGATTCCTGACATAGCTATGGAACGGCTTGTAGTTATCTTTGGCATCTTTGGCTATATTATGCTCGTAACTATCTTTGGTGGATGTTATGAGTGATCTCAGCTTATTACTGTGGCTGGTAAGGGAGTATTTTGCATCCTGGAAATTCCCCCATTTCTGCAATAGTTTCTTCCTTTTGTTGTACAGTATGTTTATGGCAGGGGGGCACCACATTGGCTTCCTTTTATTGGTGGGGAGCATCTTGGTTCTATATTGGATGGCACGATTCATGCACAAGAGTATGTGCGCATACAGTGCCTTCATGTAGAATTCAGAAGTCATCCTTTCAGTTCCCGTCTGCATGGATGTCATGATATTAGTCACATCTGACATGTGCAGCATGACGTTGGCTTTGGAGATGTGTGTTGCGGAGGTTTCCTTACTGGGGCATGGGGGAGGGTTGTGGATGTTAAGGGTGATTAGCTCATGGGCAGACCTGACCACCAATGGGGTGACCATAGGTGTGGAGCATTGATTTCCCATGTTGGTAATGACCAGGTCTAGGATATTTGAGCCCCTGGTGGGACTATGGGTTACTTGATCTAGGGCATTGGGAATTATGACTTCCAAGAACCATTGGGCACATGTGTTTGTACACAAGTATTTTTCCTAGTTAATGGCAGGGTAGTGTAAGTCACCCAGTATTAGGGTGCTTGGTTGTATCATAATATTTCCCAGTATGGTTCAAAAGCTGTAGTTGGAATCTTGGGGCATGGTGGGGGATCTGTAGCAAGCTATACAATTTGGATTACAGTCTGACCTAGTGTTCATTGCACCGGGGGTATTTCAGACACATTCTGTTGGGCAAGTAGCCTGGTGGTGTGAATATCCTTGGTAAATATGGACACTCCTCCACCTTTATTGTTTTGGTCCTGATTTGGTGGCCGACAGGTGTGGTGAGAGCTGTACCTGGTATTGCAGAGATGCTCTCTGGAGCCTTGGATCAGGTCTCTGTTACTGCACAGATATCGATGTTCTCCATTTTTAGGTGTGCCTAGTGATCTCTGGAGGCTTGGATCCGGTCTCTGTTACTGCACAGATATCGATGTTCTCTATTTTTAGGTGTGCCTAGTGATCTCTGGAGCCTTGGATCAGGTCTCTGTTACTGCACAGATATCGATGTTCTCCATTTAGAGGTGTGCCTAGTGACTGTGAATGGCCACAAAAACGGTGACCCCTACACACACGCAGAGTTTCACAGTCGCCATGTCTGGGAATAGAACTCCTACTTATCTAGTATATCACACTACAGCATTATGCAGTTATAGGACATGCCACAGAGATTATTGGGCTACCCCTTCCCTAAAGGTGTATTTCAAAGTGAATGACATCAGCAGGCTTGCCAAAGTAGGACAATGTAAGTTGTAGTGACTGTGAATGGCCTCAAAAGCATTGACTCCTACACAGATAAACACACACAAAGTTCTACAGTTGCCATGTCTGGGAATAGAACGCTTAGCTAACTAGTACATCACACTACAACATTACACAGTTATAGGACACACCAGAGAGATTACTGGGTTATTCCTTCCCCAAAGGTGTATTTCAAACTGAATGACATCAGCAGGCTTGCCAAAGTAGGGCAATGGACATTGTAGTGACTGTGAATGGCCTCAAAAGTTTTGATCCCTACACAGATAAACACACACGCAAATTTCTACAGTTGCCATGTCTGGGAATAGAACTCCTACCTAGCTAGTACATCACACTACAGCATTACACAGTTATAGGACATACCACAGAGATTACTGGGTTATTCCTTCCCCAAAGGTGTACTTCAAACTGAATGACATCAGCAGGATTGCCAAAGTAGGGCAATGGAAGTTGTAGTGACTGTGAATGACCTCAAAAGCATTGATCCCTATACAGATAAACACACACGCAAAGTTCTACAGTTGCCATGTCTGGGAATAGAACTCCTACCTAGCTAGCTCATCAAACTACAGCATTACACAGTTATAGGACGTGCCACAGAGATTATTGGACTACTCATTCCCCAAAGGTGTATTTCAAAGTGAATGACATCAGCAGGCTTGCCAAAGTAGGGCAATGAAATTTGTACTGACTGTGAATGGCCTCAAAAGCATTGATCCCTACACAGATAAACACACACAAAGTTCTACAGTTGCCATGTCTGGGACTAGAACTCCTACCTAACGAGTACATCACACTATAGCATTACAGAGTTATAGGACGTGCCATAGAGATTACTGGGCTACTCGTTCCCCAAAGGTGTATTGCAAGGTGAAGACATCAGCAGGCTTGCCATAGTAGGGCAATGGGGATTGCAATGTGTGTGAATGGGCCATACCCATTCATCTGGAAGCAGACACACAACACTCAGGCACACACAGGTTTATATTCCACAGGTACGTGTATACAACTGCTAGATGACTACTGACTTTGTACAGTCATGTTACACAGCACAAGCACCACAGACACTATAGTCCTGAGGGATACCAGAGGCAAATGTCTACAGTGATTGACATTTGCACATCATGTGGTTTTAGCCAATTGCACATGTTCTGGGTGGGACAGGCCTCATGATAGGAGGCTCTTTGTCACTGTCTGTCACTCTCTTCCACACATCTATGTGTGTGTAATTTTGGCCGATTATAGTGTGTTGTCCTTGGATATATGTGTGTATTCCTATCCAATGTGTGCGTAAAGCATGACTGGTGTGTACTGAGGAGTGTGTGCACAAACATCTGTGACGGTCAGATATGTATAGTCCACTGTTGTTGCTAGACATGGGCTTCATTTCTGTAAGTGTGTGAGCATGCCCAGTATGACCTTTTAGTATTTTGTTGTCAGACATGGGCTTTGTTTCTCTAAGTGTGGGAGCATACCCCGTATGACCTTCTGTATTTAATGTATGAATCCATTCCAGGTAGGTTGTACTCCAGTGCAGGCTTTTGTGTTCTACACCTACAGCTAGCAACCTGTTTCTGTGGGATATCTGTAGATCGGTTGACAATATGGGGTGAAAACGGGCAACGGATAGTGGGTTGCTGTATGTAATTGTGTCTGTGCTGCTTCTGCTACATGGTCTTGGTGTTAGCAGAGATATTCAGACATATGCACTGTTTTACACTGTGATGTTTTATGTCATCAAGTACTGTCAGGTATACATATTTGCTTGCAGTAATGTCCTGGGGAACACAGGGTGAATGCAGCTGTGTCCAGTATTGTGGTCTGCAGCCTATATATTCTTGCACAATCATGCCATTCTGGAGGGGAAGCTGCAGACACTTGCTGCTGGATCTGTGTAAATGGTTCAGCACCTTGGTACAGTGGTGGCTGAGGATCCCATGCTTGTACATCCATCGACGTGACAGTATGACCATATCCTGCTGTGGCCATACCTCACAGCTGCAAAGATTCACACAGGTTAACCAGAGGCAGGGGTCATAATTCTGGACATTATCCCTTCACATTGTGGTTTACAAGCAGGTTTGTAGCCACCCATTCCTGTGTTTGCAGGCAGGGGTAGTATGTGCACACAGCTGAGTTTTGGACTTCTCACACTCCATGCCGCCCATGTTCCTACCCCCCCCCTCTGTTATTCTATCCTCTTCCAAACATTATGCAGACATTATCTGATAAGTTCCCTATAGTTATCACCTCATCCCAGCAGTAATTCAGTGTTAGTCCACAGTTCATGCAGTAGGACATGGTGGACATGTTACTGGGATTTTTCCACATGGCCTTGCATTTGGGTTCTGTGGACTATGTTATGTTGTTATTTGGGAGTCCATGACATAACATACATTGGCAGTACAGGTGAGACAGGCCTTTGGCAGAGGACTGTAGGCTATTTCGTAGTGATGCAGGCCAGCTGTAGCAGGCCGTTGCATTGTGTCACTCCTACAGTCCCAGACTGCAATACACTATATTCCCCTGGGGTGACAGGGTAGGTGTGCAAGGTGTTAATGCCAATACTTTCTGTCATTATTGATCCAGTGGTGTGGATGCTGGCAGGGTGCTGCTTACAGCTAGGGGCACACCTGCATAGGACACCTGTTCTGCATGCTGCATTCTTTGGCTATTGCCATACAGAGATGGGGGTCATATTGTACTCATTCCCAACAGCAGGGATAAGACCAGAGAGGTACCTGTGGGTGATGGTAGGGTGAGCTGGGTGCATGTGTGCTCTGGACACTACTTGCATCTGACACACAGATATGCATGGGGCATTCTACTTATGCTGGCTTGAGCAGGGACATCAGCTGTTTCTCAATAGTTCATACCTGTGACCTTTGTTGTCTGCCAGTGTTTGGTATTCCCTACTACAAACCTAACTAATGTGCTGCTAACCTGTATGTACAATTCCAAAGGTGTGTCCATTTGACAGTAACATATTATACACTGTCTGTCTGGGGTACTTCCCCCTGTGTACTGTTTGTATGTCTGGGCCCACATTCATGCCATGTCCATCTTTCAGATGGTGATAGATATTACTTCCAAACATTTACTATGGCTTACTGCTGGAATGTGTTTTGCTGGGATGCATTGGTTTTGGCACTGCAGTTGTGAGAACTTGGCCCTGTCATCGGCAGTACTGGCCAATGGCCACCAGGACAAACCTCACCATGCCTACATACTGACCACTCTCACACTATATATAACACATACCAACCTAACACACGCAGCCTTGCATATTATACAGATGCTACAATCTATCCTGCTACTTTGGCTCAGGTAATCTGTGCTCCACTGTTATTATACCTACACATACATGTTACTACATTTCTACATAGGATTGGGGGGGGGGGGGCACACCTGACACTTGCACACATTTGCTATGACTGTACTGGTATTTCAGGTACTCCATTTCATTCTGTATTCTGACCTATCATGCTGACTAGAGGCATATCAGTGTACTACAGGTCTTAGGTTTGATTGGCCTACATTTCAGTTTCAGACTTCTTACCCTTCAGAACTAACATCCCACTGCCTGACCTGTTGAAGTCTGTCTATGTAGGTCTGGAGGGGGGATGTTCTCCATAGCCATCAATCAGAAGCCTTAGCACAGCCATTGTTTGTGTTTGTCTATGCCTGACCTGCTGGCTGAGACTGTTGTTGGGTATGTGAGCCTTTCTGACTAGCATGTGTGAGTCATGTGGACACACATGTGGCCCAGCACATTTCCTGCAGTGAGCTTTGTCACCTTGTCTAGTACTGGCTACTATGGTGACACCAGTATTTGTTACAGATCTCATGCTGCCACTATAGGTGTCTACTATCTGCTGTAATCCCATTCAGCCACCCGATCCCCTTGCATGCTAACATCTATACCATAGATACAAGTAACAAAACATACTACTCCATTCGGCAGTTGATAGGGAGAGTGACTTACCTTGTGGCTGTACCAGTATTGAGGATGGTGCTTAAGGACTGACTATGTCGGATGCACATACTACACTCCCTATACATGGTTAAGCACAGGTAGTGTCATGTTTGGCATCCCTTTTACTGTATGTGCAGTCAGAGAGAGGAGTCATTCCCTGGATTCCTACCATGTCAGTGTATGTGCTATGCATTGCCTCTTTGCCATGGCCTGGGCATACTGGGCATGCCTCCTTCTGCCTACTGTGGCAGGCTCAGGCTGTTCTTCCTCCGAGTCACTCTGTGCCTGTGCAGGCCTTCGCAATGGTGGGGGGCTATGTGGCCCTGCCCAGTGCTGTTCCTGCTGCAACTGTTTCTGCAGGATCATATTGTGTAGCATGGCACATATGATGACAATATGGGTACATGTGGCTATTGGTGAGTACTGCAAGGCTCCACCGGATGTGTCCAGGCACAGGAACCGTGACTTGAGCATCCCAAACACATGTTCTATTATGATTCTGGTCTGTGTGTGTGCCTCATTATGGAGTTCTTGTTCGGGTGTGTGTGGATTTGTGATGGGTGACATCAGCCACGGCTCCAGTGCGTAACCAGCATCCCCCACTAGGTGTCCATAAGGGATGTCCCCATTAGCAAATCTCTGGTACAGCTGCATCATATGCCAGATGTAGGAGTTGTGATAGCTTCCAGGGCAGCCGGCACACACATTCATTATAATGCCCTGGGGATTGCACACGACCTGGCAGTTGATGGAGGGAAAGCCCTTGAGGTTGATGTACACCCTATCCTCCTCACTGGGTGGTGCTTTGATGCATATGTGCATGCAGTCTATAGCACCCACTACCTCAGGGTATTCTGCTACTTGGTGGGAGGGACACATATTGCTGGTCAACACCTTACGGCTGTTGTGGAAATATACATGCTCACCAGTATGTGCTGACATGGCATCCAGGAACTGGTGGATTACCCTGGATGCTGATGCCTGTGAGATCCCCATGATATCCCCAGTTGGCCTTTGGAAGGTACCTGTGGCTAGTATTCTTAGGCCTACACATACCTTGGTATCCACTGGGATGGGTTCCCCTCTGTTGGTTCTGTGTGTGAGGCGTGACCGGCACAACTCAACAATTTGCTGTATGAGATCCCTGTCCACCCTATAGTGCTCCACTATCTCCAGCTCATGTAGCCCCTGGTAGGTTACCTTGGGTCTGTACACTCTTCTCCTTCTCCTCACTGTGTGTTGGTCATCAGCATTCTCATCCTCACCACCCTCAGCCTCTTCCACATGTTGATTTATGATAGCTGCTGCAGCCCCTGTCATTTTGTTGCTTTTGTTTGGTAAAGTTTCCCTGCTTGTGTACACCGGTGGTGTAGAGTTTGTGGGAAAAAACAGAGGGAAAGGTGTTTGCATAGTTTATAGTAGTGTGCTGGGCTGGGCTGGGCTGGGCTGGGCTGGCTGCTGCCTGTATAATTGGCTGATTCTGATACATTTCACCTGCCAGCTATGCTAGTTCTCCTTGATTACCTTCTTACTTCTGTTTTCCCTTCCCATTGCCTTCCTGTTTAAGCATAGGGGTGTGCCACACAAACACAATGTTCAGATGTGCACAGAGCTGCTATTTCCTGGTTTACTTTTTTTTTTCCTTTAAACATGGTGTGCGGCACGCACACCCACTTAGGCAATGTAAAGTGTGCTTGGCAGCTTCATACACACCCCCTTGCTTAGCTCTGCTAAGCTAAGGGCAAACCCAAGCCACAGGGCTCCAATAAGCTTACAGTATGCCTGACACACCCCTCTATGATGTCAGCTAGCTCTTAGGCTTGCACCATAGTCTTCCTGCACCTACACGGTTGGGTGCAGGCTAGCCAAGAGGCGGGATCTGGGATTCAGTATCATTCCCCTCATTTGCATAGGATTGCCTGCTAATGCCTAGTTACAAGTCTGACACCAATATTTCCCCCTTAGCAACCACTATTCACTGGCCATGTTGTCTTCTGCCTGCCATTGAGTATAATGGCAAAATTGTGATTTTGGACAGAATGCTTATTTCAAGTTTTTTTTTTTTATTTTCGGTTCGATCCCGTTTGCGGGCCGCTGCCCTACGCTTAAACAGCTGAAATCAGCTAAAAAAAAATAAAAGTTATTTTTTTTTTTGCAACTGTTTTCCATGCCAATGGCCATATACCTGGCCACTGGAATGCTTTCCACATTATATACACCCTTTATTTGGGGCTGCCATGGCTCCGTTTTGTAGTTTGCAGAAATGTACTTGGTTACTAACCAATTACATTTCTGCAGACTACACTAGTCCTACATGGCCAGCTGCCAGCTTCCTGGATCACAAATTCACCTCATTTGCATGGTTTTCACCTGAAAATGTGGTAATTTGCATACAGGAGCTGTGTCCGTGCAGGAATAGTGCAGGAATGCTTGTGCACGTCCCGAGAGCTTGTTCCTGGATCTCTCGGCGGCCATATGGCCTCCAGCAGCTCCTGCACTATTCCTGCATGCCGTGGAGAGCTTGTTGAATCTTGGGGTTTGTGTTAATTATAATGTTTCAAAATGGACATAGTGTATGTAATAGTTCATATTCTGCATTTCAATTTTTGCTGTACTTACTTCTTGATTATAAAATGTTTGTCTATATACCCTTGTGATTGTGCTCAAGTTGTTCCCAAAATTAATCCTACATAAGCCCACCTGCCAAGTTATCAGTAAATGAATAAATAAATAACATGTGCAAAGAGTAAAGCAATAAATGCACGCATAGAAGTAATCGAAATGAGGCGAAAAGAAAGAATGCATTGTAAATTCCATGTACAAAAATGTATAATTAAACGCTGTATTTTGGCATATAGCAGGCTTTCAGTTCACACTTTTTGCTCAAAAAAATTGGTACACACTGTTCTTGTCTGTTCTGTCCGTCTCTTTGTTCACTATATGAAATACATCAAGGTGTGGGTAATTCTCTGCTGTTGCAGGAAATTTGATGGCAAAGTCTGCATTGAATTAATATGCTCATTTCATTTAAAGTTTAGTCAGTGAATGAGAGTGTATCCTTAACAGATTTATTACAAGTTTGAGAATAGTTTACACTTTGACTGATTATTTACATTTTAACATTTTACATATGTAAAATATGCAAGTTTTTTAAGGCCAGGCACCAGAAACCAAAATGACCTTGAATTCTGCTCATGGTCCCTCTGTCTTCTCATTACTGTATTGTGTCCTCTCTGTCTCTTTGTCACTTTTCAGCTCATGCTCTATTTTAAAAATTGTAAATGGTGCTTGAACCCAGAGGAGGAACTGAAATCTATAGCCAGAGGCTGTTATAACATTTCGCTAAATCCCCAAGAGTCAGGTTTTCATATTACATGTGATTGCTCACTGGTTTTGGAAGTTGCACAGTTTCACTTCATTAATCAGACTTGATGGAGGTTAGAAGAGGAAAACCCTGTGTTTTTTGCAAGGATAAATTTAGTTTAAATGACAATGCAAATATTAATCCTTCTTTTTGCTTAATAACCCCCTCACCAAAGAGATGACAAAATGCTGTGGTTAGAAGTGCTTTGACTTCTTTATGTATGAGCTATCACCTTGATGAGCCCAGCCATAAATTACAAGACACTCAGTCAATAAGCACATTTTCCTAGAAATCAATTTGCATCACTCATGGGATTAACTGATTGGACTCAACAGAAGACAAGCTTATGAGGCACTCAGGAAACAAAATCCTGTCTTCGGTTTTCATATTTTCTTTCTTTGTAATTTAGCTGAACCACTTCAATGTAGGAGACAGTGTCCTCTCAGATGCAAATCACTTGGCACTCACATGAATATTTCTAGCTGTATATAACTCTCAACTGGCATATCCCTTAAACAACTTCTTTGTGTGGGTTTACAGTTATGCAAAAGTGTATTCACAATTAAGAATGCTACGTTAATCTGTGACTGGCTATAAGAATAATAGATTGGCATAGGTAAAAAAACTAGTTTAATTCTAATTTTGTTAATACCAGCATTGATATGCATACCTCTTAACTACTATGATTTACACACAGAGCTATGCTTTCACCTTCATGTTTAGCCTTGCTCATCCTTAATTTATTATTTTCATCATAAAATTAGAACTCGTAAGGAAACATACATTATTAAATAACTTAAATAATCCCGTTAAATGATTTATTGCTAACTATATGTGATCTGGCATCTGAAGACGTATTCTGAAAAATAAGATATTGTTCCATTATTTGACCCAGTACTATGAATTTTAAAGGTCAGTGATTTGTAATGCTCAAAAGGTTAAATGTAAGTTGATGTGTTTCCCCAAGGCTTTTAATTTGGATCTGACTTATATAGTGATCACTTAAACAGATACCATCATCCACAGAGTTTATTGTCGAGAAGGGAATGGAAGTAGATTACCAGGCCTTTCTATCACATTGCTGATACCTATGGACAATTTAGAGTCACCATTCCACCTACTGCATGTCCTTTGGATATGGGAAGAAACGTGCAAACCTGGAAAATAATCACTTGAACACAACGAGGGCATGTAGACTATGCACAGAAGACACCCTAGCTATGAATGAAACCGAAGAACCTCCTGTTATGAAGGGACAAGTGTTCCCCACTAAACCACTGTACCACCCATGCTTCTATGTAGCATGTTGTTAAATAGACTACTAAATTCAGAACAGAACCCCGAACGTTTGTAGCACATTCTTAAACAGAATATAGAATTCAGAAATAAAGCTCAGAAGTGTATAAGCAATGTGAAAGTGTAGAGCGTGTTCTTAAATAAACTACAGAATTCATAACTGAACCTTTGACACATTTTGCTTTTATTTTTATTTTCTACGTTTTCTTTTTCGAATTGCTGGAACCACGGACACTATTAGTGCACTCTTCAGTTACATTTAGTCCATGTTTGCAGTAATTTAATTGGAGAAGACAGCATTAATCTGGCAACTGCTCCGCTTTCAATTTACCTGTCATGTAAAATTCTACCTAGTTTACCAAAGAATCAAGAAAATTGATAATCTGAGGTTGTTAATGTCCCACCTCAGCAGTGATCACTGGCAATTTGTCAGTTTAACATTCAAGAATTCGATGAACCTCCAGCTATTTTTTTATAGTAAATGCATCCTAGAAGTCCCATTTACAAGTTTTATCCATGACCTGTTATAGTTATGTAAGCCATTGTAAAATAATGCTTATACAATAATGAACAGGCTATAGATATATATTTATTTTTATTTTATTTATTTGCAGTTGGTTAACCAGGATAGTCCATTGGGCCAAAAGAACCCATTTTCAATGGAGTCCTGGGGAGAAAAGCTCCAACACAGATTACACAAAGATTACAGAGATTTACATTTCAAACAATTTCTGAGTACAAGACAGAACAAAAATACTGAGTTTACAATCAAAAATACAATTTTTTTTTGAGAACATTGTTCAAGTAAGATTAGGAAGTAAGTAAATAGATGCAGAAGGCTTTCAATTTGCTAGGTACAATTAAGAAGTTGATTACTAAGTGCTTCAAAAATGAATTTATGAGATGGAAGACTGTAGGAAGTGGAGAATGATTATGTGGGGTGGGAGCAGGAGCATTTCCATGTGGATGTTAGGTGGGAGTGGAGTGATTTTTTAAAGGTAGGGAGGCTAGTGATGGTACGAATGGAGGAAGGGAGGGTCAAAAGACACAGGCTCCTGTTATTGCAAGAGCAGTGACACAAAGCACCAGCACAACATTGCAGCACATGTTATTTAAAATATTATAAACTGACTGAAGTTATATAGTACTACAATAGATACATTCAGTAAAGTAAAGAAAAGGGTTTTTACGTTGCTTTTATCTGCACATTGAAATAAATACCACATGAAAATCACAAAATTTGAAAATGATTGCTATACTAATTTCAAAGGAAAAAATATGCTTGTATTTATCATTAGCCCATTGGCTAAAAGTGGTCAAGCAAGACATGAAGGCAACCTGCTAGAAAGCAATCACCATGGAAACAGGACTTGACACAGTATGCATACAGCACTTGTGATGCATGCAGACTACCTCCATCTTTTTGACACAATGATCATCTGGCTACTGCTGTCTTCATATATTTCTCAAAGCATTCATTCTTGTAGACCATTAACTACTGCTGCTGTGGCGCAGATTAAAATAAGTGGGTTGTAAGTGAGGTGTATTTAATAGGAGACCTTCAAAGCAGTGCTATGATGGAAGGTCTCTATATTTGGCTGAGGGATACTAACAAGCCAAGAAGACAGCAGTTATGATAGTCAACAATGTGAAGGCCCATTTAATGAAGCCATGGAGGATGACTGGAAGGCAGCATTTAAGAGGCTCTGTCAGACCATTCTATGACTCAGGAGAAGGAGGTAGGGTATTGCCCTAGGTTTTTTCAGCAATGGTGGAAAATGTTGACCTGATGGGAGACAATTTCAAGAGGTGAAAGAAATGTTTTGATGAACTCTTGATTCTGGTGGCATGCCCTCTTCTGAGGAGATAATGCCAGAAGAAGATGGGAGAACTGTATCCACTTCAGTTGTTGAAGTCGCTATGGTCGCTTAACAATTCCTGCATGACAAAGTTGCTGGAGTAGATGAGATATGTCCAGAAATGTTGACACTAGACACTGTTGTGGTTTTATATTTAAGACATTTTCTCAATGTGGCTTACAAAGTTGGCACTCTACTTTTCAATGTGGCATGGAAGGCTGAGGCTGTATTTCTGGACTGTCAGACTACAATAGCGGTCATCATTTTCAAAAAAAAGGGATGAGTAGGGTATGTCCCAGTTAGAGAGAGTGAAAGAGAGATGGGCGGGGGGAGAGATCCCTCTTCTCATCCTCCTTAGAAGAACATATGCTAGGCAGCTGGAAAGGAGACTTTGCCCAAAAGTCAAGCCTCTGATTCAAGAGTATCAATGTGGATTTTATCTTGGCTAAGGACGAATGGATTGTCTCTTTGTCCTTTTCTTACACAGATATACTGACATGGTTATGGAAGTTTTCCAGCCCTATATAGATTTGTTTTGTGGACTTTGAATAAACACATGGCCATATACTCTAGAAAGCCTTGTGGGAAAACCTACAGCAGTATGGGTCCCAGGTCTGCTGGTACAAACCATTTGCTCAGTCCTCCATTTGAATAGTAAGGCCTGTGTTGCATTCTTGCCATTACATTCAATATATTTAAGTTGAGGATAGAGTTATACCAAGAATGTACCTTGTCTCCCCTCCTGGTTCTGATTTTTGTGGATCAGACATCAAAGAATGGTCAAGGTCTGGAAAGTATCCAGTTTGGAGATGTGAGAGTAGCATCAATGTTGTTTGCAGCTGCTGCTGTCTTATTAGCCTCAAGTGACTGTGATGTCATGCATGCACTACAGTGATTGGCTGAAGACTGTGAAGTGGCTGTAATGAAAACTGGCACTTCTTCCAAGTCAGAGGTAATAATTCTTCTAGAAAAAGGGGACTATCCACTGCATGTGGGGGAAGATAGCTACTTCAGGCATAAGAGTTTAAATATCTTGGGTCATTGTTCACATGTGAAGATAGATAGGGCTCAGGGGATTCACCAGTAGCAGAACTACTGCAGGCATTGTAACCAGCTACAGTGGTGGAGTGAGGGCTTAGTGACTGGATGAAGATCTAAATTTGCCATTCAGTCTGTGTCTCAATACTCATTTATGGTCATGATTCCTGAGTAGTTACACGCACTTTTAAACTGTAAACAGAAGTGGCAGAAATGACACTCCTTTGTCGGGTAGCTGGTCTCAGCATCTGTTTCAGTTTTAGGAGTTTGGCAGTTCCATGAGGATCTTCAGATACAGCACCTTCTCCATATTAACAGGAGTCAGCTGATTTGCTTTGTGCACTTTGTGAAGTTGGTCAGTGTGCTGATAGATACTATGGTGAGAGTTTCAACAGATTACAAGCTAGTGAAGAGGCCGAGAAAATGGTAACAGTGATACCTACATGCAAGAGAATGTATTAAAATATGTGGAACTACAGGCTTGTTGAACTAGCAGACATGACATGGAAAATCAAAGGGAATTTTGAGAGAAGACTAGCTGCTTCCTTAGAAGATAACATCTTCCAGGATGACAACTCATGTGTGCTTTTGATTAGAGGGAGTTGGCAGTCAACTCTTTTCTAGTTTTATGATGGGGTTACATAAGACATTTTGGCAGAGGAATACTGTAGCTCTAGCCAGTCTGGACTTCAGCACGGTTTTTGGGTCAGTCAAATTGTAGAGATTGCCATTAGAAGCAAGACCAAAGAAATGGATTGTGGAATGGTTAGGGATCTAGAATCAGGGGGTTGTGGTGTGAAAGATGATTTGAAGAATAAGGAAGGAGACTAGTGGGGTACTGCAAAGGCCACTCAGTATCTATTACCCTTGGATGTATGTTTGTCTCATGGATATCTGAAAGTAGAGAAAACTGCATTGTCCTCTTCACTGATGACACAAAATAGATGCAATAGTAGAATATGGAGGGCAGAGTCTAAAGAAGGCCTTGGAAAGGCTGACTAAATGGGCTGAAACTTAGCAGTTAAGTTTCAACGCAGACAAATGCAAAGTGCTTCACTTGGACCACAGCATCCTTGATGTGAAGTATCAGTTAAAGAGACTGCAACTGATGGCAACAGAGTAGGAGAAGGATCTGAAGGTGTTTATCACACCTGGACTGGGACACATAGAACAAAAAGAGATGGCTGAAGCTACAACAAACAAAATATTGAAGAGTATTTTCAAGGGGCTGAATGCCAATGCCAAAAGCAAAGAAATAATATTCCTGCTTTTTTCTGGTCAGACCTCACTTTCAGGACTGCATGCATAAGTAGAAGCACACAAGGCTACTGGAAGGACTCCACAGAAAAGCAACCAGAAGGATGTGTAGGATGGAAGAAAGGGGAATGATCAGATAACAAGCTGAAGTTACTTTCATTAGAAGCCAGAACATTTAGAAGAAACATGGCAAGAGGGCAAACAGTCATGCTGGGGAGATGTGAAGAGGTTGTACAGAACAGGAAGGGTAAGAGGAGGAGGAGATGGTACAGGCAACAGGTTGCAAGAACCAACTACTCCCTGTATCATAGTTTTACATTTCGAGTTATAGACCAAGTCCCAATGGATAATAGGGGGGCCCTGAGTCTTTGATTCTGGAACGTTGTGAATTAATTTGACAACTAAGACTAGATGCTTGTCACTACCCAGGCATCAATGAATTGAGTTCGATCATGTGTATTTTGAGACTGAAAAGTTTGAGAAGATAAACAACAACAATTTTCAAACACACAGTTTCTTTCCCACAATGATGTGAGAGGATGAATTTGCTTTATTAAAGTTTATCATAGGTTAATTTAATTTTATTATATTAATTACAAATATTTATTATTTTTTACAGTAGAGGTTTTTACATTAAAATGTTAGGATTATGTAATATTGTTTAAACATATACATACACATGACTTTTATAGGTTTACCAGCTTTTAATGAGTAATTTGATTTTTTAGTTTTTAATTTGTGATAAATTTTGCTATGTCCACAAAGCAATGGGTTAAGTAAATTAGGCACATTGCTTTGTTTTATTTATTTACTCATTTATTTTATTGATGCTTAAATGTTTTTAAAGTAGGATACATTCATTGAGCGGTTTGCTGTTGCTCTCTGGCACTATGAAATTGTAATATAAAGACTGTATCACTTTAAAAGTTTGTAAAGCTGGGGAGGGGCTTGCGAGGGTTTCACTATGCAGGCAACCTTTCAATGCATGTCTAGCAATCATGTGACTAGCTGGAGGGGAATTTAAACCCATGTTTCCTGTGCAGGCTTTTCTTCTGAGGAAGTTGATTTATTCAATTCAACGAAAAGCTTTTTTATGTGCTTAAATTCTACATTACAGTATATTGAACGCACTTTAGATTTATTCGACTTGTGTATGGTGTTGGTGTACTACTGGTTGGCTTGCCTGAGTGGATTCCATGTGTGTGAGTTTATAGAAGTTTATAGTTATTTCTTGAGTTTTTGTTTCAATAATATAATTAGTATATAAGACCTTGTAAAAAGCAACAGAAGAAGCCACAGCTCTAGTAGAATGAACGTTTACAGAAGAAGGAAGGTTCTTGCCATGAAAAGTGTAACAAAAGGAAATATCCTTAGAAATCCAAGAAGAAATAGTTTCTTGGATACAGCTAGTCCCAACTATCTAGGATGAAAAGAAAAAAAAAACAAGTGATCAGATTTTCTAATAGCCTTAGTCTTATCCAAATAAACCACAAGTTGCCTATGCACATCCAAAGTATGCAGCACCCTCTCACTGTCAAATTGTGGACAGGAGAAAAAAGTAGGCAGATTAATAGACTGATTAAGAGATAGCTCATTAACCACCTTAGGCATAAAAGAAGAATTAGTGTGCAAGGACACCCTGTCCTTATGAAAGATAAAAAAAGAAGGACAAGCCATAAGGACTTGCAACTCAGACACCATTCTGGCAGAAGTAAGAGCTAACAAGAGAACATTATTCCAAGAACAATGTAGCAAGGAAGCTGAAACAGCAGGCTCAAAAGGAGCCTGAGTCAAATTCTCCCCCCCAAAAATTAAGATTCCAGGGAGGAGGAACAGGCTTCCTGGGAGGACTAATATTAAGGACGCCTTTAAGAAATTGTTTAACCTCATATCTAGAGGCTAAAGGAGGAGAAGAAGGCAGACAAGCAGAAATAGCTGATAGTGGGCCTTAATAGAAGAATAGCCCAAACCAGCATTGAGTAACTCACACAAATAAGAGAGAACTAAAGGAACATCCACAGTAAGTGGGTCAAGGTTACAAGAAGACACCAAATAGAAAACCTCTTCCATTTAGTCAAGTAGGAGTACTTAGTAGTAGGTTTCCTGGCCTCCTGCAGGACTTGCAGCACATCATCAGAAAAAAAGGTGTCTATGAGGAATCAGAACCCTATAACCCACAGTGGCAGTCAAAGCGTGGACAGGTGGGGATGGATGAGAGGTCCCTTATCTTGTGTGAGTAGATCCACCCTGTGAGGTAACTTGTGATGATTGCCCCTGGCTAGATGCAGAAGTAAAGGGAAGCGGTGCTGTTGCGGCTAAAAGGGAGTCACCAACAAGTTTTTGGAAGCATCCTGTTGAATCCTGAACAGGACTTTCAGAATAAGAGGAGGGGGGATGCATAAAGAAACATCCCCTTCCAAGAAAATGAGAGGGCGTCCAACTTCCACCGCAGAGGACCTGGGACTCTGGCACAAAACAGAGGAAGTTGTCTGTTCAAAAGGGAGGCAAAACGATCCACTTGACAGTATTCCACTAGTGGATAATGTCCAGAAACACATTCCTGTGAAGCATCTATTCATGGGAATTAGTTAATGATCTGCTGAGAGTGTCTGCCACAGTGTTTGACCAGAAGGGATATAAACTGCCTGAAGAGTCACTTGATACTTGACAGCAAGATCCCATACCAGAAGTGCCAACCGGCAAAGAAGATACAATCTCATTCCTCCCTGTTTGTTGATATACCACATCACTGTGTTATTGTCTGTGAACACCTTGAGAGGCCCTGGAGAGAAACGAGGATGAAAGGCCTGAAGAGCCAGCAGAAGAGCTGTCATCTCTTTGACATTGATGTGCTCCTTCTACTGACATATGGCCTCCTGTACCTTTAGGGAGCCATATGTCAGCCCTCCCATCCCAAGTCTGAGGTGTCTATGAACAATTCCTGAGAGGGAAGAGAGGGATGAAAAGGGATCCCTGGATTCAGAGACAACTGCTGAATCCACCAGTGAAGTTTCTGTCCAAGACAAGGAAGAAAAGGAACTGCAAAGTATAGAGGATGTGCATGTTGAAGCCATACTGACTTCAGAAACCACAGAAAATTTCTCATATTAAATTTTGCCAGAGGGAGCATCAAAATACTGGATGCCATGAAACCCAGTGCTCTCAAAAACTCTCTGGTGGTAATGGAAGCCAGAGGAAGAAGAGCTTGAAAGAATGAAATGAGAGTTAAGGCCTTTGGAGGAGGCAGGGATGCAAGCATTAGCACTGTCTGAATCCTGGAACCCAGAAAAATATGATCCTGAGAAGGAGTCAGTGAAGACTTTTTGAAATTTATTGTGAACCCCAAGCTCTGAAGAAAGGAAATGGCAAAATGTTCACTAATCCTTCTTTTAAGCCTAAAGTGGTTAATGAGTTATCTCTTAATCAGTCTATTAATCTGCCTACTTTTTTCCCCTCTCTGCAATCTGACAGTGAGAAGGTGCTGCATATTTTGAATGTACATAGGCAACTCAGAGTTTATTTGGATAGACTAAGGCTATTAGAAAATGCAAAATAACCTCTGGAGAGGACACCGGAATCAGCAGGTCATCTAAGTAAGGAAATATTTGGATCCCTTGAAGCCGGCAAAAAGGAATCACAGGAGCAAGGCATTTGGTGAACATCCTTGGGGCAGTAGAAAGGCCAAAGGGCAAAGCAGAGAACTAAAAATGCCAGGAAGGAACAGAGAAATGCAAAAACTTCCTGAAAAGATGATGGATCAGAGTATAGCAATAAGCATCCTTGAGATCCAGAGACACCATAAATGCCTGTAGAAGCAAGAAAGGAAGCAGAATATGAAGGGACAACACCCAAAAGGAAAACTCTTCCAGAAAAAGTGTTTAGATGAGAGAGGTCTAGAATAGGTCTCCAAGTGTCCTCTTTTCTGGGCACTAGAAACAGTCTGGAGTATAACCCTTTCCCCCTGTGGGACAGAAGCACCTCTTGAATAGCACCCTGAGTCAAGAGATCTTGAAGGGCCCCTAGAAAAAAGGGAAGTTGTTTCCAAGGAGGCTGAGTAATGCCCATAAAAGGATGAAGTGCTACTAACACAAACAGGGAGAATCTACTAGAATACAAGGAGCATAAACAGAAATCAAACTCACAAATTAGATTGGTCACTACATATGGGAGAAATACAAACACTCATTAACTGTGTGCAGAGACATTGGAATATATTGTTAGCAGATAATAAACTTAGGGCAATATTGGATGATAGATGTCACTTCTCATATAGACGGGGTCAGAACATGGGGTCCTTTTTCAACCACTATAAACATATCAACAAGAATGAGAATTTATCTAAACAAATAACCTTACAAGGGGGCCCTCTATTGGGATGCTTCCCATATGGCCATTGTACACATTGCAATAATATGAGTAAAACAAAGGAATTTACTAGTAGGAACAATGGTGAAGTTTTTTCTATTAGATTCTTTGCAAATTGTCAATCAGACTGGGTGATTTATTTGGCATCATGCAACTGTTCAGCGTTTTATGTAGGACAAACTTCCCATTGTGTCAAATTTAGGATCTCAGAACAGCTTAGTGACATTAGGACTTGTAAACCTATGAATGCACTGTATAAACATACAATTAAACATCCAAATGCCAAGTTTAGATTTACTGTGATTGACATTATACAACGGAATGCAGGTAATAAATCTGGTTGGCATGCAATATTAAACAAAGTGGAAAAGGAATGGATTATTAAATTAGGTGCACTTTTTTCCCCTGGTTTAAATGAATATATATAAAAATGAATGTATAACTGTATGTAATTTTGCCTATGGACTGCAGGTGGCACTGGACCACTCTATATATATGTTGTGGATTTTGTAACAGTTACAAACACTGAGGAAGGCCTAAGGGCCGAAACCGGTATGCTTCTTTCCTTCTTCCATCAATAAACGGAATATGGTCCACTGGTTGCTGGCTCTACCATGTTTTTGTATTCTGGAATTTATGCTATACAAGCGTGATCGGAAATCAGTAGATGGTTAGCTTGTATATGTGGCAATGACATTTTGGCTGACCAGCACCCTGCTAAATCTCTTTTGACAAAGAATATAAAATGTCTTTATCTCACATTGACTAGGTGATGAAGAACTGATTAAAATGTTGAATCCTAGGTGATGAAGAACTGATGTAGACCTGAGCAAGCTTGCATCCTTCTAGCAGATGTCATAGCATTGTTTGACAATAGTGAGAGATGCAAGGCAAATTGATACAGATACAGAACTTTACTGTCCATTGACACTCCTGTTTCTGGTAAATTCTCTTATGTCAAGTCACACCCTGTTGCAGTTTATCTCTTGCCCTATCAAAACGTATTTCTTGTCTGGGATTGTCAATACCAGCCCACTGCACATAATTGTAGCTGGTACTGTGGTGGGCAGGTTTGCTCCCTGGCTCTGCCATCTGGAAAATTTGCCCACAAAAAATGGTGGCAGGATGTTTTGCTTAAGAATCTTCCTTCCCATCTTGGAGTAGTATAACCTGAATCTTTCAGTGTCTCAAACCAGCTGGTCTCCTCAAATGACCACCAAAATTCTAGAGAAAACAGTTAAACTATCCAGTGCCAAGTTCCTAGCTGCCATATGTGTAGTTGACCCTTTCAGATCTCCAAAACCCAGTGTTTCTTTTATTATATTTGGGTGATATCAGTTTAGATAACCTTAGGGTACAGAGAAGCCAGACATAGGGAGGATATGTAACTGACAAAGCTTCTATCAAAAGGCAGAATTACAGGGTTCTAAAAATGCATGTACGCTCCATGTTTGGATAACAAGCTGAACTATAAAGTACAAATATTCCTATTAAAGTGCCTGAGGACATTCTGGGAAGAAATTAACAATCTAATTAAGGTGAAAGGATGGATCATACAAATTCAGGAGAGCCTCCCTATTCTCTACATTTTTTAGAAATTCCTTATTGCCATGCATGTTGGGCTGTATGTTTGTGGTAGTACAGCATCCTCCATGAATCTCACTCATCTAATTCCACTCATATTTCATAAACTCCATTCATATTTAAATGGGTATTCATCTGTAAATCTGCCTATTACTTTTGCTAGCCTTGGGGCTTCCTGGTGAAATGAGGTTTGTGAGAGGTGAGTATGTCAGACAGCCATCATAGCTACACATGAAAGTTACTTAGTTGTTTGGGTGGCAGTCTTATCCCTTATGTGCTGATTTTATCTTTGTGCTCCCCCATCTGTTTTCTGTCGATCATCAGCCCCCCCAGTCAATCAATTCATCATGGCAGCTGTGAGGGACCATTATTTTGACAGTCAGTGGTCATTTCAGATTTTTTGTTGATAGCACTATTCCCCACACATACAACAGGTAAAATGCCAGTGAGGGACCATGGCCACCCCTTTACTTCCACAAGGGGTGCTTCCTTCAAGCAGTCCTGCCCCACCCTACCAATGCACTTAGTGTTGTTTTTCACAGTCTCCACCACAGAAATCTCTCTTTTTTGTCTGCTCCCAAGTGTGTACATCTCACCCTACTTCCTGAGATTGGTGAGGGGCTACATCCTTTCACCTTTCTCCCTTCATGCCCAGCTCCTCCAGTGTCAGGACCATTAATCAAACCCAGGTTGCCAGGGTCACACTCAGGGCTCCATCTGTCTAAGCCATGAAGCCAGACACTGTGCTTGTGTTATTATTTATGGATTAATGCATGCTAGTACACATGGTTAAGGTATGTTTATTCCTCATCCTCAAAGGTGGTGATACCTGCCTAAGCCAGCTCACATGCCTTGCCCAGCTACCATTCGTAAATCCAGTCTCCACTGGGACTTCTAGGAATGGCTGCCTTACACCAGTATGTCATCCCCAACCATCCCCCAAGAGTGAAGAGACCCTGCAAGACATTGCTATTGCTTTGGTGCCCCCACACACCTGAATTGTAGTTAAGGCTTTATCCATTTCAGCCAATTGAGATAGCTGCCTCACTAGTCTCCAAATTGTAGTCAGTGCCTTCTTGAATAACTGTCCCTCTTAAAGAAAACCCATACCAGCATGCTGCCCCTAAAATGCTGTCCAGCAGTCATAGCATGAACTCCTCACCTGTTGTCTCCACTGTGTCTCAGACTGTTCAGTCACACAGTTATTCGCAAACTGTTCTGCTAAGTGAAGTAGCAAAACACTGCTTTTTTGGATGGCTTAGTTCCAAGAGCTAACAAATTGGTTGCTGCAGTTTCATATCTTATCCTCCCATCTCTATTAGCCTGTTTTAATTTTTTTGAACCACACCCATACAATGACCATAAAACCACTCCCTCACTCACCTGATTGGTCAATTAATTTCTCCAAGAAGTAAGAGCCTGCATGCTCATTTGTTCTTGTGAAAGGCAAGACTCCATTACCATAAGTGGTGCTGTTATCTGCTATGAGATTGTTGATATTTTCTGTTTGCCCCTACATCCCCGTTATATGGTTTAACTTCAGTGATAGCTGACTAAAGATAGTTGCATGCATGCTACCACACATGCAGCCTTCAGTTCATAAAGCTATGCTCTACAGAGCAAGTATAGAAGTTGGAGTCCTCTTTCTGAACTAGCTGTGGCCCTTTCTGCTGAGGTTGGTGAGTTGGCAATTGCTGCTTAATCTCCAACCCCACTGTGCCACCATTAATCTTGTGCCTGTAGTACTAACTGAACCCAAGTCATTTATCTTGGTAGTGGGAGCCAGCCTACTCACTACTATCTTTAATACAACTATTGAAGGAGGAGTATGCCAGTACTATGGAAATAAGCCTTTGTTTAAAGATCTATAAGGGAGGTGAGTTGCTGTGGATAGCATGAACAACTGCTTCTAATTAGTCCTTGCCCCCTAGCAAAATCATAGAAAATACAATTTAAAGCAATGTTGTTCTCTTCTTTAGTGATCACAGTGGACATAACAATTATCAACATGGTTTCTGACATGGGCATTTGCTGCATAAGGTCATTACACTGATGACAGAGTAAGTGTAGGGAAGAACATGGACAATTAGGGCACTGTCACTCTTTAGTTTTTTTGTTCACCTATACCATCAGTTACAATTAACTAATTAACTATCTTAAGGACTTTAGTCTAGGCTTATCAGCATTTTTTTGGATGCACAGCTAAATCTAAGTCAGAAGAAAGACATCAGAAAAGAGCCAGTCCATCACTGACCTAATAAATGTCTTGCAAGAGGTATCTTAGGTTCTGTACTAAGCTCACGTCTTTCCCTTCTTTATAATTTACTTTGTGAGAGGTGTGGAAACAGCAAGCTAGGAAGAAAATAAATTGCCCTTGTGATGGTCGCAGTGGTTGCAAGCTAATCAGGATAGACCATATTTTGATATGACTGAAACAGTCACAATATCATTTTATGGAAGCCCCAGAAAAGTTGAGAAATATAATCCCTCCATTGTGTTCTGGATCTTTCCTTGGGCTTCCTTCCATTGGGGTGTGCCTAGTACACTTCCCATGGGAGGCACACAGAAAACATCCTCACTTCATTAGTCATAGCAGACTCCATTGTGGGACACACAGATGTGCCCATCACCAGGCTGGATAAGGAGAAAGTCATGGTTAGTTGTTTGTCAGTTGTCAGAATCTGCCATATCACCCATGTACACAAGTCTCTCAACAACACTTACTGTTACTGACTCTGTCATAGTCCATGTTGATGTAAATGACTTGAGACGTACCTCCCTGGACTATATGAAGAGAGACATGGCTGAGCTCACTGAATATGAGTCCCAGACAGGTATATTCCTAGCCCTAAGTAGAATTATGCCTCAATACAAACAGAAAATGATTGACTTTAACAATTGGCTTAGTTTCTGGTGTCATTCCAAGGGGATCCAGTTCCTGATGGCTCGGGAAGACATGATCGACAGACCACGATGATTTGCAGAGATGGCCTGCATCTGTCTCCCTTGGGCTTCAGGTTTCTGGCAAAGGCTCTTGCCTCCCCCATAGTGCCTTTTTAGGCAATGCCATGAGGTATAAACTACAAACATGAAAGTTTCATCAAAACGCAAATTAAAGGTCATGTTGCTAAATGCTAGGTGTCTAAACATGAAACTGCACTCATTGTAAGCATTCTTAACCCTGGAAGATGCTGACATTTGTGCAGTCACAGTAACCTGTTTCAAAGCTGTGGAGAGCACCTCAGCCATGCCAGGTTACTCATCCTATCATACATTCAGACCTCAAACCATGGGCAGCAGATCAAAAGGAGGTGGAGTTGCAATATATATTAAAGACATACACACCTCTAGACCAGTCAAACAATATGACGTACAGGAGACACTCCAGGTGCAGTTAACCATTGACAAGACCCCTATTCAAATCATAGCTAGCTACAGGCCCACAACTTTGACTCAAGATGCCCACTCCACCTATCTGGACCTCTTTAAATCTATCAATATTCTACCCTTTACTCTGATCCTGGGTGACTTTAACTATCTAACCATAGATTGGAAGAAATATTCATGCCAAAACACAAATGCCCAGAGATTCTTTGATTTCGTAAGTGCAAATGCCTTGGACCAGCTAATTGACACCCCCACAAGAGGTGAAAATATCTCAGACTTGGTATTAACTTGGCATTGGTGCATTTTGTCCCCCAGATATATTTACCTTCTTTGTATTAGTTGTACACCAAGGCCACAAAGTAGTGTTTCTGCAACTAACTGCTTACACTCCTAATTTCCTGCTTCTACCTCTTCCTTGCTTATACTTACATTACAGCTCCAAGCCTTCCACTTCTTATGCTGATTGCTTTTCTTTGCAGTCTTCTGTGAGGGGGCGGGCCAGATCTCCACCTGCTTTTTCTGATTATACCTTCCCCCATTTTGTATCTCCCTCCTCCCCCATGCACATTAACTAGTCTATATTAGTGGGTCTCCTTGTGCAGCACCATTTTAAAAGTTATCTTTTGGCCTGCTTGTGGTGAGGAAGCTTCCCCAGACCCTTTTCAGTGTGCACACCTGCAAGTAAGTGCCTGTAAGTGTTTAAGCTCTTCTGAAATGTTTGTGGTGCACCTGGTTTAACAATCATGTTTATGTTTTCCAACTGAAGTACTTAGCTAACTTTATGTAGTCTAGGGATGTAACTGACATAGTGATTGCTTTTACTACAGAAACTGTTTACTGTTACATATGCTGTTATGCTCACAATAGTCTAAGGGACTAACTGAAGTTGTGACTGCTTTTACTACATAAACTGTTTGCTGTTAAATATGCTGTTATGCTTACAAGGAATTTGGCAGAAGACTTGTGTTATTTGATGCATGCAACAACTACAGTAAACAAGTGCTACATTCTCCATACTTTCCTTACATCTGAGCTTACCTACCTAACCACTGATTGTTCTTCACAGTCTTGCTTTCTTCCTTCTCCTTGTCTCTACCCGCTCTGCTCGCCCTGTGGGCTCACTCCACTCCCCTACCCTACCCCCAATTCTCACCCACCCCCAGTGCTTCTACACTTGTTCTAGCCATAAGTCCCCTCCCCCCTGTATCACCCAATCCACTCTCATCTCCTCACTATCCCCTCGCCTCCCATCCTCCAATACTCTCTCACCCCACCCCATCTCTAATCCTTTAAGCTCTAGATATACTTCCATACTCCTCTCTCCTACACTGTCACCAATAATCCTATTACATCCTCAACACCTAACCCCCAACTATTCCATTATACCTAAACCACACCATGTCTCTTCAAATCATTCTCATTCTTTCCCTTAGCCTACTACTCCTATTACCGCTATACCATGCTACCTCCTATTCCTCTTACAAACTACCCCCTTTTTTCCTATCCCCTCTTCACCCCATCACCCTTAACACACATCATAACTCTGCCACATCTCATTTCCACACTATATCCTCCTCCCTAGTGCTTCCAAACCCACTTCTCTGCTTTAAACTAACACTCCTATCCTCCTCAATGAAATGTCATATTCCCAAAGCACTATTGTACCTCCCACTGAACTCTAGAAGCAAATCCAAACCCCTACTCTCATTCCCATTTAACTACATATGCCTAGCAGGGGACATACACCCAAACCCAGGACCTAGTACCAGCAGCAATCCATCTCCCCCCATTACCACCCATACTACCAACCCTAAATATCTCAATATCTTGACCATCAATACCCAGAGTCTAAGAAACAAATTAGCCCACTTCCACGCTTGGCTATCCCATACCCAAACTGACATAGCAGCTGTCTCTGAGACATGGCTAAAACCCAACATTTCAGACTCTGAAATACTACCCCCTGGGTTTCAAGTACTTAGACAAGACCGTCTAAAAAAGAAGGGTGGAGGAGTAGCCTTAATCTTCTCTAGCCTAATCTCCATCACTCCCTACCAAAATCCTATTCCACAGTTCAACAATGCTGAACTAGTCATAGGAAATCTCAAACTAAATAACCAGAAAAGCATTTGTGTTATAGCCCTCTATATCCTCCCTGGAAACAACATTAACACACTTGAGGAAATTCTTCTATGGGCCTCATATAATATCAAGCTTGAGACATACATCCTAGGAGATGTGAACATTGACTGAAACAAACTTACTGCCAATAACCTCACCATTTCAATCAATCAATGTCATTTCACTCAAATCACAAATGCTATAACTAGACCTAATAAAAATACCCCCCCAGGCTACATACTGGACTGGATCCTTGTCTCCCACCCAGACAAAATCTCCCACACTGGCACCTTACCAGACTCTATCAGTGATCACTTACCAACATTCATTCATAGAGCAACCCCTCCTCTCCTCATCTACACCAATATATCCATACTTGGAATCTCAACAAATTTAACCCTACAACTTTTTCCAATTCTCTCAAACTGATAAATTGGGACATTCTAAAAACTCTACCTCTGGACAGTGCCGTCAAATTCTTCAACTCAGCCTTCTTAGACACTCTTAACTCCCAAGCCCCTCCAAGAATAAAACAAATAAAAAACAATTCCACCCCTGGCTTAGTAAAGATACCACAACACTCATGCAACAAAGGGACAAGACCTGGAAACTCTACCATCATAATAGGCACCCTGACACCCTTCTTAAATATAAAACAACTCCGCAACTTAGCCAAAAAACTTATCATACAAGACAAAAAAGAGTACTATATCAAACTCCAGTCTAACCATTCCTCTAACCCCAAACAATTCTGGAAATCCATCAACTCACTTCTCAACCCAGGCACCAAAAACAACCCTTGCCCTGACACTAGTAAATCTGACCCGGAAATAGCTACTCTGTTCAACTCCTTCTTTACTAACTCTATAGCAGAACTCACTAAAACATTCCCAAGCAACAACACCTCCCCCCAAATCAAACCCTTTGCCCAACCTTCCACCCAAAACTTACCTCCCATATTCCACCTCAAACCCATCCCCACCTCATATATAAAAAAAACTTCTCTCTAAGCTTAAGCCTTGCTCCAAAGCCCCTGACAATATCCCCTCACTCTTTTTAAGAATTGCAGCAGACAGCATTGCCATCCCCATTAGCATACTCATCAACAGATCCATACAAGAATCATATGTCCCCAAACTGTGGAGTGCAGCCTTTATCCTACCCCTCCATAAAGGAGGCAAAAATAATAACATCTCCAACTTCCGACCTATAGCGATTCTCTCCACTATTTCAAAAATTCTTGAGAAATGCATCCACCTCCAGCTCATGCCATTCATTGCACATAGCCAACTCCTCACCCCAACACAACATGGGTTTTGTCCTGGCCATAGCACAATAACAACTCTTCTCTCTTTTCTAGACATCATAAACCATGCCTGGGACTCCAAAGAACTTGTATCCACAGTCCTCCTTGACCTCTCCAAGGCTTTCAACACAGTCTCCCATACCCACCTTCTTCACCACCTTTCCAATCTTAACCTCTCACAAAATACCATTACCTGGTTCAGCAGCTACCTCTCTGACAGATCTCAGTCAGTAACATAGAAGACTGGCACCTCAGCCTTCCTTCCCACCCCAACTGGGGTACCCCAGGGATCCATTCTTGGCCCCATGCTCTTCAATATCTTCATTAATGATTTCCATGCAGCCATTCCTAACACTAAGATAGTACAATATGCAGATGACTCAACTTTAGTTTGTTCTGCATCAAACCACCCTGAGCTCCAAACAAAAACTCAAACTGCCTTCTCAGCTACTGAGAACTGGATGCTCCAAAATCACCTCTCTTTGAATGCCAACAAATCAAAGATCCTTCTATTCTCTCCCTCAAAATCTATCCGCCTAGACAAAACCTCTTTCAAGATTACAAGCCTTGCCAACTCCACTATAGAAGTTGTTCCTTTTGCTAAACTTCTTGAAGTTACCATTGACGAACACCTAAAATTCGATACACATATTCAGCTAAATATAAAGAAAACCCAGCAGAAACATGGCATGCTGTACAGAAACTCCCACTTCCTCTTCCCTTCAACAAGACAGACCCTCGCCACTACCTTCTTACTACCTTCACAAATGTATGGTGCTCCCCTACTAACCAACCTATCTTCCTCCATCTCTTCTAAACTAGAATCCTGTTACAATAAAATCTCAAAGTTTTTCACCACTTCCAAATACTCCACTCACCACTGTAAACCTCTCCACCAGCTGCAATGGCTAGAACTCCGAAACTACCTTGACTACCTCCAACTCATCACCACTCACAAGCTTATTTTCAAACCAACGATATGCCCAGCACTAACAAATATCTTAACATTATACACCCCCAAACAGAAGTCTAAAATCTACCCACCCAAATCTAATCTCTGTTTATAAACCAAAATATCCTGCTGGTCAGCTTCTCCTATCCTTTTCTGTCGCCAAAAAATGGAATTATCTCACTCCATCTCTAAGAATTTCTGAGAACTCGGAACACTTCAAAACCCAGCTGCATTCTTACCTCTCCCAAAAATGGAAATGCAATTACACTCCACCTACCTAACCTGCTTAATACATAAATACTTTATAACACACAAAGTTTGTTCTTCCTTACACTGTATTGATTAACCTTATCTACTGCCTTCATGCTAATGCTACTTCTATATCATTCTCAGATGATTTAAACCTCTGTATTAATTTAACTCATGCTAATACTCATGCATAAAGAACTCATCCATGCTAATGTTACTTCTATATCATTCTCAGATGATTTAAACCTCTGTATTAATTTAACTCATGCTAATACTCATGCATAAAGAACTCATCCATGCTAATGTTACTTCTATATCATTCTCAGATGATTTAAACCTCTGTATTAATTTAACTCATGCTAATATTCATGCATAAAGAACTCATCCATGCTAATGTTACTTCTATATCATTCTCAGATGATTTAAACCTCTGTATTAATTTAACTCATGCTAATACTCATGCATAAAGAACTCATCCATGCTAATGTTACTTCTATATCATTCTCAGATGATTTAAACCTCTGTATTAATTTAACTCATGCTAATATTCATGCATAAAGAACTCATCCATGCTAATGTTACTTCTATATCATTCTCAGATGATTTAAACCTCTGTATTAATTTAACCTTGTATTACAGTTCTCAGCCACTAAACATGTAAATATGCTTTACGTCCTTCTCCAAGCTGCTGTTTAACTTTTGTTTAGTTTTTGCTATTTTGTATATAACATTTGCTTAGTTTGTTTCTGTTTCCATTATGTATTGTACTTCATATTATGGGGCTTGTACTATGTATTATTGGTGCTTTTCTCCTGGGGCCTCAACTGAATACGGGCTCTTTGAGCCCAGTGGACCTCCCTGGTCATCAAACTGGAAATAAATAAATAAATAAATAAACCAACATAAGTAACCACTGCAGCATCTTTACAGTGTCATCCTCCCTGGTAATATCTGACCACAAACAGGTCACTTTCGAAGTCACCATCTCCCCCAACCCCCCTCCCCAGCTGGGGTCAAACAAAAAAAACTCCTCCAAAGCTGATTGCAACCTCCTGAGAGAAGGTATAAATGGTTTCACAGCCCCCTGCCCCTCCATAGGAACTGGCACATATGTCCATACCTACACCAAAGTACTATACAAGCATTTATATAGCTGCATGGAATCAGGGAATACTGGAAAGGACAAAATTATCCTCCTCATGGAAGAGTAAACCTGTCTGGTGGACATCTGCAATAAATAAACTCTATAATAAAAGGAGAAAAATTGTTGTCCAGGACCAAGAAGGAGGAAGTGCCTACTTGGAAGCAATCTCTCCTTAGCCTGAACAAGCAAATAAGAGCACTAGTGAAATCCTCCGAAGCAAACTTCGAGTCCAAACTGACCACATCTACCAAAGACAATCATAAGGCCTTCTTCACATACGTCAGTAGTCTCAAATGAAGTACTCAGATCTGCTCAGAACTGCTAGTCAAGGACACCACATACCCAAACCCCATAGTTTTAGCCAGGTCTATATTAGAACACCGAAGTTTCAAAACTTCGAATGTTCTAATATCGAACCCTATTTAACGAAAGTTGAAAACATCGAACATACAGAACAGCAATTTTTTTCCTAGGGAAAAAATTTGCTGTTCCAAAACACATACACACAACACAAGCACATCAAACAAACAGCAATCCACACACATACACATAAAATCTTACACCCAACCCTACACTAAACTATACATACACCACTAACTATTCATTTACCTTAACCCAAACCCTAACCCTAAGGTCCGTCACTATCACACACTCACTTCACCTGCACCCAAACCCTAACTCACCTACCCCACCCTAACCCTCACGTCCACACAATCGCACACTTACCTGACCCGCACCCTAACCCTAACTCACCTAACTCATCCTAACCCTCATATCCACACAATCGCACACATACCTAACCCTCGCCCTAACCCTAACTCACCTAACCCGCCCTAAATCTCACGTCCACACAATCGCATACATACCTAACCCGCACCCTAACCCTAATTAACCTAACCCGTGCTCAATCGCACACTTACCTGAACTCTACCCGTAATTTTCCACCACAGCGCTGAAAATACCAAAGCAACAAAAACGAATGACCAAATTCTTTCCCTAGGAAAAAATTCGGTTTTCTGTAGCTTTGATATTTTCAGCTTTCACTGAATACAGATCGATATTAGAACATTCAAAGTTTTGAAACTTCGATGTTCTAATATAGACCCATTTTAGCCAACCTGCTTGCATACAGGTTCAATGAAAACTTCACCCCTCTGTCCCCCCCATCAGTAAATCAGGACATACTTAGCACCTGACCCCCTCCACTTATCTCTAGAGAGCAAGTCATCACTGCCCTCTCAAAGACAGAAAAATGCAGCCTCCATGGGACCAGATAACATTCCAGGCTGCATCCTACATGAACTCACACAGGAATTTGCAGCATCATTAGGCACCCTATTCATCCAAAACCTGAATATTGGCTTCGCCCCAGCTGAGTGGAGGACAGTCACTGTCATCCCTTTGCACAAAGGTGGAGCATCCACTGATCCAGGAAATTATAGACCCATCAGTCTAACTGCCTGATCTGCAAGGGCATGGAACAGATTATCATGGACCTCATTAACAAGGACATTGGCAACCTCCAAACACCAATCCCACACAGTTTGGTTTCATCAAGGTGAGGTCATGCCTGTTAAATTTGGTCGACTTCTTTGAGACAGTCACCAAAGGCATGGACAAGGGGAAGATGGTCCACACTGCCTACCTTGACCTGACAAAAGCCTTTAATACTATTCCCCACTCGGGTATAATAAATAAACTCTCTCAAAAAGGCATCAACCCATATGTTACCAGATGGGTAGCAAACTGGTTTACTGATAGAACCCACCTAGTCAAAATAGGGGAAGCCACCTCAAGCAGTAGACCCGTAATGAGTGGTGTACCCCAGGGATCAGTCTTGGGGCCTCTGCTGTTTGAGATATACTTTTCTGAGGTGCAGGCCAAAACCAGCGGGCTATGGCTGACCAAGTTTACAGATGACTGCAATCTGGGAGCTGTCATTAATTCCCCTAGTGATGTGGACATCCTTCAAAAGGGTCTCACCCAAACAAATGACTGGTACCAGAAACATGGCCTCAAACTGAATGCCAACAAATGCATCATCATCCCCTTTGGGGAGAGTGATGTCCCCACAAATTATTGCATTAATAACATGGTCATAAGCATCCAATCAGTTATGAGGAACTTGGGCACCCAAGTTGATAGCAAACTGACTTTTGACCACCATATTGCCTCCATTGTATGGAAAGCTTTCTACATGGCCCACCTCATTAGTAAGTGTATCTCACTCAGGGACAAGGAGATTATAACATCCCTGTATTCTTCCTTATAAGACCCATTATTGAGTACAATGCCCCTTTCAGCATGTACCTCACAAATCACATGCAGCAGCTGGAGACCACAGAGGTTCCTCAACAAGACAATACATGGCCTCAAACATGTACCCTACACAGATAGGCTAAAAGCCATGTCCCTTTACTCAGTCTCATACGGACTCCTCAGAGTTGACTTGTGTCTAGCATACAAAGCAATCTCAGACCCCACCTTGATGAGACTGCTGCATATCTGCAAGTCAAGCTCTACTCGAGTAACCCAGACGCTTGACCTCAACCTTGTCTGTCACATCAACAGGACTTCTTGGCAGGACAGATTTGTGTTTCATAGACTCCCCCATCTATGGAATAGACTCCCTCTCCATGTCAAGCAGAGTACCTCATTAACCCTTTTTAAGCACAACCTGGATAACTGGATGGGGAACAGAAAATATACCCCTGGGATTCCACCTGTGTCCCTGCTGGACAGGGGCATTGGGTGCTGACTTGTTGGAACATGGGCTAACCTTTAGCTAGGCTTGTAAGGGCCACTGGGCCAATAGCCTAGTAACTTTCTAAGATTATGCCCAAACCATCTTAATGGACTCTTCTTACCCCCAAAAAAATTGTTTTTTTTTTTTACGTCAAGGTTCTTTATGGAGTGTCAAACTCTTCATTTTGTCACAGAGTCAATCCATCTGCCCTGAAAAATAACCTAATTTCTGCTCTTTTTGTCTGCGGTAAGAAAGGAATTCTGTCCATATGGATATCAACAAATTACCATCTTACTCTATGCTGAAATTAAACATGAAGTCTCAGCTTCTCTCTCTCAGTGACATATTAAATATGTGTGTGCAGATTACCGTGCATATACAAAAAACTCTATGACATACCGCATGTGTGCATGTGTGTGTGTGTGTGTGTGTGTGTGTGTGTGTGTGTGTGTGCGTGCGTGCGTGCGTGTGTGTGTGCATGCGTGCGTGTGTGTGTGTATGTATGTGTGTGTGTGTGTGTGTGTGTGTGTGTGTGTGTGTGTGTGTGTGTGTGTGTGTGTGTGTGTGTGGATTACAATGTCTGTACAAAAGAACCTATGACATACTGCACGTGTGTGCAGACTGTCATACTTATACAAAAGAAGGAATGATAACAACAACAAGATGACGAAGCGCAGATCATGCCTATTGTGGTGTGACTTTAAAATAGACACTTTGCTTTAAAATGCATGTCTTCTTTTAAAGTGTATCTGCAAGGCTGCAGTATGGGATGGGGCCCATTTTAATTACAAATCCTAATTGTGAGAATGTCATTTTATTTTAATTTTTTTGGTTATTTTGAGCTTTCCACAACATTTGTAAAGGCTGCAAGTTTGTTATTAACATATCAACAACACTGAACTTAAGGGAACAAGTGAGTCCTTTAACAGCAATTATAGGGAATGCTGACAGACCAAAAAAAATGCAGAATTAATTTTGGTGACCCTCAGAGGTTTTCATTTATTTATTTATGAATTTATTTATTTTGCAGGAGAGCAAGCACTCCTGCACCTTCCATGTGGGGAGATACTCCCACTACCCCCAAACTTATATATACTTACTCCAAGGTCACACAACACTGGAGAAAAGAGAAAAGTCCACCTTTGCCAAAAGTTGTTTTAGCAGTTTTTGTTTGGTCTAGTAACATTTGCAATAATTGCTGCTGATCAACTCACATGTTCCTACAAGGTCTGCCTCCTCAAACCCTATGCTTATCTTTTTTTTTTGGGGGGGTGATTATGCTTCACCCACCATTAAAAAGAATCTATTAAGCTAAGAAAACTGCTGGATTGGAAGCTTACTTTCCATTCTAAAGAATAAAGGTTGCCTTTTACTTTATGAAAATCTGATGTAGTTATACTGTGTAAGTCACAGAGCTGTTGCCTTTGCATGGGACCAATCAATGCTATAGTAGTAGCTGAGGTCCATGCAATTGGTCCATTCGAATAGGATCATTATGATTATTGAAAGGCAATAGCTTGACAAATGAACGTATAAGCCTATTCCATACATAATGCAATAGCTACAAATTCCTGTATAACATTAAACAATAACTGCCTTAGAGGTGGTTGGCTTTTTGTTTTCCATTTTTGATGTACCATTTAGTCTGACTTGCTCAAAGCTAATTTTTATTTTCTGTTCCATATCATTTATCTTTCTGCATGTAAAATATGATTTTTCTTTCTGATAAATGCACCAGTTTCATTTTCTGAGGCAGAATGCCACCATTAATAGATACTAATAAAATTAGTTTGGCACAGTGGGTTAAGGTTATAAGTTATGGATCATCCGGCAGTCCTGGGTTTGATTTCCTAAGTGTCTGTTTGTGAAGCACTAGTACCTAGTGGGTTTACCCAGTTAACAAAAAAGAGAAAGTTTTGACCAGAGTTTCAATGGCTACCTAGTGAGTTTACCCAGTTACCAAAAAAGTATGACCAGATTTTTAATGAATCTCTGTAATTCATAGCAAGTAAATATACAAAAATGTGATCAGACCTGTGGTGCTAGGAATAAACCCTTTACTGCACCCCAGACAACCTATGTTTGATTAGCAGCATTATTAGAAGGGCCATAGGGGGAGGATAGAGGTGAGAAGCTGATATTAATTTGTCTTTCTTGGGTGAGGGAGGCAGCCTAGTCTCATTGTAATATGCAATGTACAAGCCTGGCCAGTTCTGTGCTGCAAGAGGGGTGAGATAGTCATTTTGGAGGATACACATGCACAAAGGCTCACATGCACTTCCTGAGTTCAGTGACTGCAGAGCAGGCAAGGCTGCCACGAGGGGGAGAAATTAGGACAGATTCCCTGGCAGCACTATGACACTGAATCATGGTCCTCAATTTCTATTGGGTGCAGACAGGGGTTAGGTTGTGCCCAATGGAGGCTAAGGCTGGCCTGGTAGATGCAGTGAATGAGAATAGAGTTGGTGGCAGCTGATGGTCATCTGCAGAGAGAAAAAATATACACTAAAGTATGAAGACTCAAGCCTAGTGAGCTGAATGCTACAGCTGTGCGTAAAAAGTACCAAACATTTCTAGAGTATGTTAGTCACATGTCATATGAACCACTCCATATCATGCATGACTTCTAGTCTCATACATTGATATAAGTCTGAAACCCACTAAACTGCATAGTTCTCCTTATGCCTATGGGTCCTGATGAACGTTTGTGACAGCAAGTACATGAAAGCTTGACATATGATCTGACAGAAAGTATATTATAATAAGCCCATCATTTGTTTTGTAATTTATATAAAGATTTGATTAGCTGGTATGTTTTTTTTCTAAGGATAAACTGCAATATAATGTAGTCTCATATGTATTCATATGTATTCTAAGGTACGTGTGATATTTTATAGGTATATTTGCCACAATAAGAAGCACACTTCACGGGACTGCTGGATCCCTTGTGCTTGGACATACTCACTCCAGGCTTGCACTAGACAGAGATTATGGGGGAACTTAGTTCATAACTCCATGTACTGCCACCTTTGTCATAGTAGTCATTGTGACAAAGGGAGATACTGCCAGCACAGCTAGCTGGAATTTTGTAGATAATTATATGTCATTGGTGAATATCAAAATGATTTGTATAAGATGCTTGTGTTACAACTGTATTAGAACTGTATGTTATGTGTATATCAAACTTGTTTGTAGAGACAAGTGTGTTGTAAAAGGGTTTGTAAAGTACTGAGCTTAAAGATGGATTCACAGTGTGCCTTGCTGGAAGAGAACATAAATGTACATACACTATTGTAACTGTTTAAATGTATATATTTTAATAGTGGAAACTGGAACACAAGATGTTAACTTCAGTCTAGTAAATTTTAGAAAAAATACCTGAAATTAAATTATTTATGGCAGCAATGAGACACAGAGTTTGTGCTGATAGGCTTTCTGTATTGTCTTGGAAGTATTTTATTGTTTTATGTCTTCCAACACTTGCAAAAGATCTAAGGAAGAGCCCTTGTCTATGTATTCTTATAGGTAGATGTTAAATGCTACCAGCTGCCATCAAGGGTTGTTTTGGGGCCTGGGAACTAGGTAGGAGTCAGGTGACAAGCAATGATGTCATTCTGCAAGCTAGCCCAACAGTAATATTTGAGATATTAATTTAAGAACTCTCTTATAGAGACAGCATTCTGTAGTCTGTCTTGGACCTGACAAGAAGACCCATTCACCACACATTTTCCTTGCTCTGTAAGTAAGTGTCTAGGAATAGTAACTCTCTTAGATATACAAGAATATAGGAAAGCTTAGTTTAAATATTTTTCTTCATTTATTTGAGACTGTCTTGCAATGTTGTTTTAAATATTTCCTGTGATTTTGAACTCTGAGTCACTGTAAATATATATTTAATAATGTCTTGTCCTTTTGTTATTTATTATTAAATATATTTAAACCTTTCATTGTGGATGATCTTTGTGCGACATATTTACGTTTTGAGAGTAGTTGCATATTTATTTGGTGACACTGTGGACCACTCCTAATAGCTTTGTTCTTGGTCAAACTACCATTTGCATTAATAGTAACATAATTGGACACCCTTTGTTAAGGAACTTAAAGTAGCTGATAAGGAGCTGGTTGGTGGCAGTGATAATTACCTTATAGTCTTGGCAAAAGGGAGCATAGCTAGTAAACCTGTGCCAGCCTTTCCTAGGTGTGTGTGTGTGTGTGTGTGTGTGTGTGTGTATAAATCAAACCTCAAAGTGTGTGTGTGTGTGTGTGTGTGTGTGTGTGTGTGTGTGTGTGTGTGTGTGTGTGTGTGTGTGTGTGTGTGTGTGTGTGTGTCAGCTACTTGGGCAGAGACAAAAAGCAAAACTTGGACATAGAGGGTGCTAGAGGTCTTGGCTTGGCCACTCAGCGGAGGTCTCAACTCTAAAGCTGTGTCAGTGGGGAGTCATTAGGGATTTGGAGAAAGAGGGAAAAACCAACCCCAGACTGACTGTGGTCTCTGTGTGCTCTTAAGGGAAATTACACTTGATGAAGAGAGCTGCATCTGGAAATACTGTGTGTGTACCTGTCATCCTTTGAGTGAACATCCCCCACTGGTGTCAGTGGTGAGGATTGAGGCTCTTGATTACCAGTGCAGTGGTGGGGCATCACAGTCATCACTATCATCAACCCCCTTTTTCCTATTTTCTACATGGGGTCGGGGTATCATGTTAACTGTTGCCATCTCTCTTGATTCAATGCCACACTCCTGTCTTCTTCAACACTCATGCCTGACTGTCACAGATCTTGTATCACACAATCTATCCACCTCTTTGCTGGGCACTCTCATTTCCTCTTACCTTCTTCCTGTCTGTCCCAAAACGTAACACCAACTTAACACCAACCCCCAACTCATGCATTTATCCCAGAAGTATACTGTTCAGATTATTCTCTAATAAAGTGCATAATGATTCAAATAACAAATCATTTAACTTGAATATTTCAGTATGGTTTCTTCAGCATACACTACTAGGCAACCCCTGCTGTGCCATACCTATTATGAACCCTCTTTCTGACTTCCCATATTCCATCCCAATGCCATTTACTAGGCATCTTAAATTTCTTTGCATTCAGTTTGAGCTTGTGACTAAGACACCAGTCGTTGGTCTGCATAAGACCCTCCTGAAGTATACTGACATAATTTGGGGATTCAATAACTGCACCCAGTTTGCAGTCGTCTGCAAACTTGGTCAGCCACAACCCCTTAGTTTTGACATGAACTTCTGAGAAGTATGTACCAAACAGTAGGGGGCCCAGCACTGACCCTTCTGGCACCCCGCTGGTAACAGGTCTGCTGGTTGATATGGAGTCACCCACTTTGATAGAATGTGTCCAGTTTGTGAGTCAGTTGGCAAACCATCTTATAACAAAGGGGTTTACATTCAGTTTGCTAGGTTTATCGGTAATACCTAAGTCTGGGATTGTATCGAAAGCCTTTGCCAAGTCGAGGTATGCTGTGGGCACAGATTTGCCCTCATCAATGGTCCTGGTCATTTTTTCAAAAAATTCCACCAGATTTAACAGGCAGAATCTGCCCTTAATGAAGCTGCATTGGGTAGGATCCAGGGTTTGGAGATTGCCTATATCTTTATTTATGAGGTCCATAATAACATGTTCCATGGCCTTACAGATGAGGCTGGTCAAGCTTATCGGTCTGTAATTCCTGGGCCTGTTACTAGGCCATCTTTGTGGAGGGGAATAACTGTGGCTGTTCTCCATTCTGCAGGAACAAAGTCTGTGGTTAGACTAGGATTGAAAAGGGTACTTAATGGTGATGCTAGTTCATGTTTTAGCTTGTTTAGAACACAGTCTGGGATGCTGTCTTGTCCCATAGAGGCTGTGTTTTTTGCCTTGGACAAGGCTTTGATGAACTGTTCTTCATATATGTAGGGTAGGGGGAGGTTTGAGTGAAGGTTTGTGATAGGTTTGGAAGGGATAAGGGAGTGAGATTTTCACCAAATCTGTCCGCTAGTAGGTTTGCTATCTCTGGGGTCAGTGTGTGTGATACTGTTGGTCACTAGTTCTGCACATGCTTGGGTCCTACCTTTTAGGCTATGTACATAGCTGTAAAAGGCCTTATGGTTATCCTGGCTGTGTTTGCTAAGTTTTGCTCAAAGAAGCCTGTAGGGAATTTGACAAGTTGCTTTATTTTCCTATTGAGGCTGAGGAGGGTGATTTTCCATTGTTCGGATCTCACCTATGTTTTCTTGGACAGCAACTTTTTGCATTTATTGTAAAGTTTTTGATGTTGGATGCCCATCATGGCAGCTCGTTTTTACTTTGGGCTCTGGCTTTGACTCTTTCTGGTACAGCCAATTCTATACACTTATGCAAGTGATTGTACAGGGCTTTAGTGTAAGCTTCAGTGTAGTTACCACTTCCAGCTGGGGGGTGAGGCTTGGAATGCATTTATACCTTCACCTAAGAGGGTATAACTTGCCTTGGTGAAGTGTTTTAGTCTCATTTCACCCTTTGTGAGTTCTGGCGTTAGTATTAACTCAAAGTTGACTGATTTGTGGTCAAATTTAACTAATGAGGGTCCGACAACTGTAGTAGTGCATCTGATTGACATGTTAGTGAGGGCCAAATCAAGTATGCTTCTTCCTCTTGTCAGGGTATGAATAATTTGTTCCAGGGCATTTGAGTTAACAAAGTCAAGGAACATTTGTGCTATTGAGTTAGAGCTAGTGTAGGTTTCCCGCTGGATGGTGGGATAATTGAAATCTCCCATATCCAGGGTGTTCGGTAATATTTGGACTGTCTCCAGTTTGGTCAAGTACGCTTCACCCTCATCATGACCCATAGATGGGAATCTGTAACTGGCAATAACTTGAATGGGAGTCTTACCCACTGTAACCTGAATGTGGAGTAACTCCATGGAGTTATCCTGTCTAACTAGACAGGAGGTGAATTTATCTGTAATATAGATACCAACACCACCTCCTTTGGTTCTCACACGTTCATTTTGTGGTCCGAAGGTGTGGAAGGCATTGTAGCCTTGTAAAGCCAGGGTACTCTTGGAGGTCCAGAACAAGGTTTCTGTGACTGCACAGACATCTACATCTTCCAGTGACAGAGGTGCTTCCAGGGTGTGCAGTTTTTTAGTTTAAGCACTTAGTGTTTAGCAGAATGACCCTTATTTTGTTATGACTGGCAAATTTCACGTTGGTAAGTTTGTTTTCAAGACCTTACCTAAAAAAGGTACTATGGGGGAGCCAAGAGTCTTTGCCAGCAGCCAAAAGCCTAGAGGTGACAGGTACAAACCGTCTCTAGCAAAGCAGCAGGTTAATGCTGGAGTTCTGTGTGCCAAGGGTGCAGAGTTCAGATCACTTTGAACTTGATAATTTTTTATCTTCATCAGATATTCCTTTTAGACATAAATTTCTTAGAGTCTAGTTGTGGTAACGAGGACTAATATCATATGTGGGAGGTGGGAGACAGCAGGGCTGGAATCCCTTTTAAGACACACTGCATATCCCTGCTGTCGGTTCCTTGGAATATGCCTTTTTTTTAATACTTGCCTTTAAGGTGCCCCCCCCCCAAACACACATACACACACACACACACACACACACACACACACACACACACACACACACACACACACACACACACACACACACACACACACACACACACACATATACACACACATGCACACACACACAAAACAGCCCCCTTCCTACCCTATCATACTCGCTGGTACATTTATCCATTCACACACACACACACACACACACACACACACACACACACACAGACACACACACACACACACACACACACACACACACACACACACACACACACACACACACACAAAATCACTCACACACAAAACAACCCTTTCCCCACCTGACCGCACTCATTGGCACATTTGCCACTTCCACCATAAACACACATGCACACACACACACACACACACACACACACACACACACACACACACACACACACAAAACACATGAAAACACACCTACTTAACTTGCTCCCTTACTAACTCCCCTACTGCTTCCTTCCAGGCAGACACACACACACGCACACATGCAGCCCCTTGCATACACTTAGGCACACCCTCTAACAGTACCTTACCATTAAATTCCCCAGCAGTAACCTTTGCTGCAATGAATGAACTTGGTCATTATTGCAAGCAACCAGGAGCTACTTTATATGCCTTATTCAGGCAGTTCCAGGGGAGAGCATATGGCCCTACCTGAGAAATATAGAGGAGGTTGCTCTCTGCAAAAAAATGTTTTACATTTTTTTTGTTTGTTTTATGGGCATGTTAGTTAATTATGACTAGGCAATTTACAGTTACAGGACTTTCTATTAATCATTTGTACTGAACCCAAGTCATTAAACTTTCTTATATTCCTGAATTCTTTGTTTATATTATTTTTCTGATCTTGAAAAAATAAAGAAATATATTTTTTTATGTATTTATAATGCCATTGTTTCTCCTTTTTTAGTTTATAACACTCAATCAGAAATGCAGTATGAATTCATAAAGCAACATTTACAGAAAAGTGACCTCTTGAAAAATGAATCCTAAATTTCTTGAAGTAGATATCTCTAATGAAATCCTAATACAAGTCTTTTTCCGGTATAATTAAAGTGACCCTTTCAGGAACCTCAATCACTTCTTGCTAGAATAACTGTGAGATTGAAAATCTTGACTAAAAATAAAGCTGCATAACATCTAGTAAATGAATGCAAGCAATCAAAGGCAACTTACACTGCCATTTTATTATAGAAGAACAATGGAGACATTCTAATGGTGAAGTTTCTCTGGCGTCTGCAGACAAGCTATTATGTCAGTGCCTATTCTGATCAGGATTCAAGATATGTCACCTGTAGGTTTGTGTGGAAGTAAATAAATTTCATCTCTTATTATTCCACTGTACATGGAACCTAATATTCATGGTCTGCTAAAATATGTAGTTATACAATCTGTTTGTTTTTAAAAAAGAAGGTAAAATCTAGTAAAGCATACTCCAGGGGATCCAGAAACAACTCAACTCTGGCAGTAAGAGCTGTAGCCAAAAGAGGCCTGTTTGCATGACGTCTGAAACTGTAATACAGGGACATGATGGATCCAGTGAGGAAAGACCTCATTATCAGCTAATTTGCATGTCCCTGAACTGCCCTTAAATACTGTGAGTGCAAAGCAACACTTTCCTGCAGTAGCCAACACTGGTGACACAAATTGCATTGGCACAGGCACCCCCATTCACTCTCCCACACACATACACATATTCAAGCAAACACACACACACACACACACACACGCACACACACACGCACACACACACACACACACACACACACACACACACACACACACACACACACACGCAACAAAACTGTCCCTGAGTTGAAAAAACATCCCTAATGACTCCTAATATTTTTCTCTAGTCCTCAAAAATCACAGATCCTTACAGTCAGTTAATAATGCCAGACATTAGAGTTTTATGCATCTTGATGTTAGAGCTGTTGCTCTATTAACTTTTTAGTGAGTCCCAGTAATAGTTTAAATAATCTCCCTAGTGTCCTCTACTGTTCCTTCCAGCTCTGTGCCAAACCAAAGCCTCCCCCACAAAGACACCCCCCAACCCATTCAAATATCTGCCTCTTATTGTTGCTCATTCCCTTCTAGCTCATAAATTATTGAAATCACTGAATAATGGCATACATTAGAGTTCTGTACTTATTATTATATTAACAAAACACATGGTACACTAACTGATCAGTTAGTAGAATGGATTCATGCTGCTACTTTCTGTGTTAAGGGTGAAGGGCATGAAACACTTCCCCAGTTTATATTTTTTTAAGGACTTTGGTCAGGTATTAAAGCATCTCTGGTGACTATTGGTGACACAGTGAACTAATATGTGGAATATGACCTCTGAGGGTACAGTGTTTGAATCTTTTTATGTACCTTTAAGGCAAGATATTAAGAGTTATCCTTCATGTCTGCTGTTCCCCCCTGTACCATATCTTTTGTGCAGCAAAACTTTGCTCTGCAAATTTAAAATGCCTTTAAGGCACAATATAAGTTATCCCCTGTGTCTAGAGCCCCCCAGTGTTGCAGCATTTGCTCATTAGGCTAGGGGAGTGTGGAGGTATGACATAGACACACACACACACACACACACACACACACACACACACACACACACACACACACACATGCATACACCATTAATATATATATATACATATACACATATACACACACATACAGTCATTTTTCTCAACTATTAAAATTATGCAAGATGTCCTGGTTTTTTGCCTCTTGTTTTTGGCACATGCCTCATAAAATTTGTGTCTTTTTGGCAAATCATTGAGGACTTAAGTCATTAAATAATGATAGGTATTTCAGTTTCAGACTATATATCCTTTGGAAAATGCATACTAATGGAAATCTTGTTTGTTTAGCTACTGGCCTTTTTCTCCCATTATATTTGACTTTATAAAAAAAATTCTTGTGATAAGACTTTAAGAGGTACACATGTACTTACACTAATACACACACACACACACACACACACACACACACACACACACACACACACACACACACACACACACACACACTAACAGACACACACACACACCAACACATACAACACTACCTCTCCACTAAACTCCCCAGCAGTTATTGCTAATACAATGGGTAAATACTAGTTTTTGGACATGTTCATTATCACGGGCAGCTGGTGTACATTAGAATCATTCAGCTGTGTAAATGCTTTACCACAGGCATTTTTGCGGGAAGTGCACATAGCTAATAAGCATAGCTTGCTCTCTCAGAATGCCTCATTAGCATTTGTGGTAGGCCAGAGAGACAGGCTGCCATGGTGTTGCACATCATCATGTTGAAACACCAAGGTAGTGAAGTCTACGAATCAGTTATGGTTACCACCAAGTGTACACCTTGTGGTAAGTTTTCTGAAGTGGGCCCATTGTCTTACAGTTGGTTATCCATTTTAGATATATATAAATAACCATATGTAAAAAGTCAGTAGCTCTAAATGAGCAATTATTTTCTGATATGTTTGAAAGCATTCTGCATAACCTTATGATTACTTACATTATTTGCTTTCAAAACATTTTACATTTCTGCTCATGTTTATCTGCTACTAGCGTACAACTTCTCATTTAATATTGACAAGCCTGCCACATACATGGAAATGTCACTTTTAAAAACATTAGTAATGACTGGAAACATTTAAAGATGTCAGCAAAATGTGTCAATCTGCTAAACAACTGAATAACACAGTTTAGTCTTTCTGTAGGCAGTCCTGGCTTCTGCTTCACTTGACAGTAAAACACATAGTATGTCATTTTTGATGTAATGTAGCACTGTATCATGCAAATATTACATTTTTTTCATTTTGTCAAAAATATAATGATGACGTTAAGGGTCAGTAATGTCAGTAACGTTGCATCCCAATAGCATTATATTCCTCCAGAATTGGGTTTTCTCTCCCAGACTAGACTGTTATGCCCCATCTATGTTTGAGCTGTGTATTCAGCAATGCTTGGAATTAATGGGAGCTGTTCCTAAATACTCCCAAAAGGCTGTATGTGGAAAAGGTACAATGCAAGGTCAGGTTCCTGCACTATCTGAGTATGTTCTCCAGATTGCTATGTAACAACTAACAACACAGGAGATCTTTGACAAGAATAATAAACCAGCTGACTTTGTTTCTGCTTTTACATCCTTTGGAAGCATAACCTGAATTAAGTGTTGCATACCTTGCCTTTACTAAAGGTGCTGGCCCAGTCTCTTCCAGCACACTGACATGCAGACTGAAGGGTCTTGGAACAGGGGACAAAGTGGCTAAATGGATCCAGGGTACAGATAGGTGGCAGGAAGAAAGTAGCAGTGGTTATGGGAACCCTCTCAAATGAAAGAAAAGTAGGTACTGCCATTTAGAAAGAATAAGAAGCAACACGGGATGGCAGGGAAGTAAATCTTTAAAGGTGCCTATGGAGACTGGCAGATTGAGCTGACAAGTGTCATGTTAGGATTAATGCAGGGAAAGTTAGCGAGATGATATCAGTGTGAAAGGTCACTGCTGCTGCATGCTGCTCTACTCCACATATATAATTTATAGTGTTTGGTTACCACAGTAAATGTATTTTACTTAAATAATTTAAATTAAATTAAACTACTTGACTGCTCCATATAACAAAAGCTCCATTAGGATATGTGGAGATTATAAACAAAGCTATCAAAGCAGTATTTCTAAACTTCTCTTGTTCTGTAGCTGAAACTCGTCAACCTCTATTTCAAATCATTAAATGTTGTTTGGGAACTCCTCCAGGAATCTTACAATATGCATAGATGAGAACTAAAAGTAAGCAAGTTGCAGCTATTATGGAGGTATGCAAGAACAAGCAGTTACACTTGCTTTGCTCCTTACTCTTTTTTTCTTTTTTGCAAAAAAGCAACATAAAGAAAATATCCACAAATTAGCTACATGAAGATTGTCAGACAAGTGCATGCATGGGAGGAGAATAGAATTTCTTAAAAACGTGATGGAAGTTTAAAATAAATAAATGATAGACATTTTTGTATCCTCTTAGCCTACAGGGTTTCTCTGTATTTATAAGTGTTAGTCACATATCTTTTAATTTATTACTGCTCATTATACCATGACCCCCCCCATTAATATTCCAAAACGTGCACGCTGATTGGCCAGCGTGCACGTTGTAAATCGACTTATACTAATGGAAAAAGGTCCGGTCGCCCGGACTTTTTCCATTAGTATAAGTCTCTTTTAAAACACTGTCTCGCTATGTTAAAAGAGTTTAACATAGCGACACAGGTTTTAAAAAAGCAACAGAGATCTCCGTTGCTTTTTTTAAAGCTGTCTCGCTATGTTAAACCCATTTAACATAGCGAGACAGTTAAAAACAGCGGAGAAAGCAAGATCTCCATTGCTTTTTACTGTTTCGCTATGTTAAATGGGTTTAACATAGTGAGACAGCTTTAAAATAAGCAACGTCTGCTTATTTTAAAGCTGTCTCGTTATGTTAAACCCATTTAACATAGCGAAACAGTAAAAAGCAATGGAGATCTTGCTTTCTCCGTTGGCCACAGCTCTGATGTACTGCGTAGGCATGCACAGTACATCAGAACTGTCGCGGATACCAGACAGCTGCGGAAAAGCAGCAAAGAGGCATTATACAATGCCATTATTTAAGAAAAGTAATTATTTCTTTTCTTAAATAATGTCATAGTATAATAGCAATAACCCACTTCTGGGTGTGGGTAATGCGGGCTTTACCCATGTTTGTCTTTGTTTGGTCTCGGGCTTAGCCTCGGGACCAAACCACGCCAACCGTGGGTAAATCCCGCATTACCCACACCCAGGCGTGGGTTATTGCTATAATATCTGAGTTGTTTGGCCTTCTGCTATATATCTACAATCAACTGCATTACTAGCTGAGTTAAGTACAAACTTGCAGTGTTAAATATTGTACTGCATTTTATTTTTCTGTCTATTTAATTGTTTCATTGAATATTGTGGTCTGTGTCTATCTGCAGTTATTTATTTTTCTTGGTAGCTTTGGTATTGCCCGCCCCTCCTGTAAATTGTGTTTGAACACTCCTCCTGGGTCTATCGCATTTGCTCACTCAACCAAGTACAGAGATCATATTTTGACTTAAGACACTTCTACCAATCACATATGTTACTCTGTATCGTAGCTCTATCTCAGTTTAGTGTCACTAGCACATTCTACCTAACACAGAGAGAACATTTGAGAAGAGCAAGCCAATTAGGTCCTTAACATTGAATTATCTTCTGCTTCTCCTTTCTCCCTTTCCACTTTCCAAAAAAAAAACTAAGCTTGTTTCCTCCCTTTTCTGTAACTAGTCTAGTCCAGATACAGATTTGCTGTATCCAGGACACTTTGTAAGCTTCTGAGCCCCCCAAGACTTTCTGTGTTGGAGGGAAGCCTTCTAGCTTATCGATGGGAGTGGTAAGCACTAGGCTATCTACCACAACAGTGGTTTCTGGCCCAGAAATTGTAGTTTATTGGCCATTTGGCCAGTTTTTCCATCTTTTTCTACTTTCTGGTTTAAAAGCCCGCATTTGTGCTTGTTTCCCGCCTTTCCTGTAACTAGTCTAGTCCAGATACAGATTTGCTGTATTCTGGGCTGTTTGTAATCTTCTGAGCCCCCCAAGCCTTTCTGTGTCACAGGGAAGCCTTCTAGATTATCAGTGGGAGTGGTAAGCACTAGGTAGCCTATCTACCACAAGAGTGGCTTCTGGCCCAGAAATTGTAGTTTATTGGCCATTTGGGCAATTTTTCCATCTCTTTCAACTTCTGATTTAAAATCCCGTATTTGCGCTTGTTTTCCACCTTTCCTATAACTGGTCTAGTTCAGATATAGATTTGCTGTATCCAGGACTGTCTGTAAGCTTCTGAGCCCCCCAAGCCTTTCTGTGTCACAGGGAAGCCTTCTAGCTTGTCAGTGGGAGTGGTAAGCACTAGGTAGCCTATCTACCACAAGAGAAATGGTTTCTGGCCAAGAAATTGTAGTTTATTGGCCATTTGGGCAGTCTTTCCATCTCTTTCAACTTTCTGTTATAAAAGCCCGCATTTGCACTTGTTTCCCACCTTTCCTGTAACTAGTCTAGTCCAGATACAGATTTGCTGTATCCAGGACTGTTTGTAAGCTTCTGAGCAGTGCCAAAGTCTGCTCTTCAACTTTTCCCTTAGATCTGCTAGTTCTCTCCTCTACTGCACTTTTACTAGCTTATTAGTCTAGCACTTTACCAGACTTTTTGTAGCAATTATTGTAGCACACTAAAGTTCTACCAGCACTAAATGTTCTACAAGGAAATAGCTCCAGTACTTATTATTAATGCCCACCTCTCCAGGCATGTCTAAAGGTCAGTTCCCTGTGCTTTCTCCTATTAACCTGGTGAACTTGGGCATCCTGAGGTAATGTAGCAACTGCCTCATGTACACAGACAACCCTCTCCTCTTACCTCCCAACACTCAGACTTGCGAGATATGCATTTATATATCCAAACTGGAAGCCACGCACTCTCCAGCCAAGACCGGAATAGCTGGACAAGAGGAGAAGGTCAACATATGCACCACACCACATGGAACACATAGCCCTCCCGAACACACACCAGCACTGCCTTCACATAAAAACACAAACCACACACCCACCTTTGTGGAGGATCTCAATAAAAATCTATCCAAACAGCAGAGACCTCCAAGACAGAAACGCACTTGACCACCACAACACAATGCCAATCACGAGACACATAACTCTCGTAAACAGTGTGCCACTCAACCAAAGCTCCTAAGGCAAAACAGCATGCCCAACACACTAGTCATAGGTGACTCGATAGTGAGACACACTAATGTCCCATTCACTAGGTTGAATAAGGAGAAAGTAACAGTCTCTTTCAGGTGCTAGGATCCAACACATAACGCATGCACTCAAGTCCCTCAACAACAGGTACAAATATTACTCTGCCATTGTACATGTGGGTGTGAATGACCTGAGATGTACCTCCCTCGACTACATGAAAAGAGACATGGAGGAGCTCTTGGATTATGTAGCACAGGCGGGTATGACACTAGCCCTGAGCAGCATCCTACCATTACCCAGAATGATACCATAGTACAAGCAGAAAATTATTGATTTCAACAATTGGTTAAGTTTCTGTTGTCATTCTAAGGGAATCCATTATCTGTCTGCCTGGGATGACATGACTGACAGACCTCGATGTTTTGTCAGAGATGGCCTGCATTGGTCATCCTTGGGCTTCCGAATACTGGCCAAAGCTCTTGCCACCCCTATAGTGCCTTTTTTAGGCGGTGTTCAAAAGACCAAATTACCACAGTAACAGCTACAAACAAATGCAGTCTGAGGGTCATGCTGTTCAACGCTAGAAGTCTAAATTTCAAAATGCACTCACTTGAAGCACTCCTTAAAATAGACAACATCGACATTTGTGCTGTAACAGAGACCTGGTTCAAGGCAGCAGAAAGCACCACTGCACTACCAGGCTATAACTCATTAGACACCTTTCGGCCCCAGAACTTGGACCAAAGCTCCAAAGGCGGTAGTGTTTCCATATTCATAAAGAATGCACAGACCTCCAGACTGGTAACCCAACATAACGCATCAGAGATACTTCAGGTGCAGCTAACATTGGGTAAGACAGCAATTCAGGCCGTAGCCTGCTATAGGTTCCCAACCATGTCCCAAGACTCACACTCTACATTTCTAAGCACCCTGGAGAATATCAGGGTCCAACCTAACACTCTCATACTGGGAGACTTCAACTACCCCTCCATTAACTGGGAAAACTACTCATGCACCAATACACTTGCCCAACATTTCCTGGAATTCATTAATTCCAATACCCTGGACCAGCTCGTTCTTATCCCCACTAGAGGTAGCAACATCCTTGACCTGGTCATTGCTAACATGGACGGCCATTGCTCTACACCAGTAGTCAACTCCTCCCTGGTTAGATCCGACCAAAAACTAATCACCTTGGAAATCCACCCCCCCCCCCACAAAGGTAATCACCATGAAAAACTTCTCCAAAGCTAAGTTTGGGCTCCTAAAAACAGAGGTGGCTAACTTCACGGCACCCATGCAAATGGAGAATAGTTGCATGACTGCCAAATCATACACCAATGCACTGTATGGACACTTACACAAATGCATGGCTCTCGCCATACCCAATAGAACCAAGATGATCTCCTCCAAAAATAAGAAGCCAATCTGGTGGTCCCCTGCCATAAACAAACTCTACAACAGAAGGAGGAAACTGATCCGGAATAATGTGAAGTCCTAAGAATGGAAAAACTCCCTTATCAGCCTCAACAAAAAGTTGAGATCTCTCATCAAATCCTCTAAAGCTAGCTATGAAAACAGAATTACAGCAGATAGTAAGCACAACCACAAGGCCTTCTATAGTTATGTAAAGAATTTCCATGGCAATACCCAGATTTTCTCTGAGCTACTGCACAATGGTACCTCCTATACTGAGCCAACAGATATTGGCAATATACTGGCCGATAGATTCACTGCCAACTTTACCCCTCTCTCCCCTCCCAAATGACCTATCACATTAACAGTAGATTGCCAGGCACCCAGTATTACTGCTGCACAGGTTAAAACAGCACTGTTCAAGGCCAAGAATACAGCTTTGATGGGACCTGACAATATCCCTGGCTGTGTTCTACATGAACTACAGAGTGAACTGGCACCTCACCTGTGTGCCTTGTTCAATCACAGCCTCACCTCAGGGTTTGTCCCTACTGAATGGTGCACTGCTACAGTCATACCTCTCTACAAAGGAGGCGTGACTACAGACCCTGGGAACTATCGCCCCATTAGCCTAACGAGTCTGATATGCAAAGCTATGGAATGCATCATCATGGACCTAATAAAGAAGGATATAGGGAATCTCCAAACTCTGGATCCCACACAGTTTGGTTATGTGAAGGGTAGATCATGCCTGCTCAACTTGGTCAACTTCTTTGAGTCAGTCACAAGAGATGTGGATTAAGGCAAGGTGGTTCACACAGCCTACCTTGATCTGGCCAAGGCCTTTGATACCATTCCCCACTCAGGAATCATAGAAAAACTCAGTAAGCTAAGCATCAACCCCTATATCACTAGGTGGGTTGCAAACTGGCTCACAGATAGAACCCACAGTGTGAAAGTAGCTGACTTCAAGTCAGACTGCGAACTAGTCATGCGTGGAGTCCCAAAGGGTTCAGTCCTGGGTCCTCTCCTGTTTGGTATCTACTTATCTGAAGTCCAGGCCAACACGAAGGGACTCTGGCTGACAATGTTTGCAGACGATTGCAAGTTGGGAGTTATTATTAACTCCCCAAGTGATGTTGACATCCTACAGAAATGCCTCACTGAGACCAACGACTGGTGTCAGAACCATGGCCTTAAGCTCAATGCCAAAAAATGTGTTATCATCTCCTTTGGGAAAAACCTGGTTCCCATGAATTACCACATCGATGGTAATCCACTGAACACAGAAGGCATTATAAGAGATCTAGGAACACAAGGTGACAGCAACCTCTCTTTCGACCACCACATTGCCACTGTGTTCAGAAAGTCCTTCTATGTGGCACATCTCATTACTAAGGGTTTTGCATCCAGGAAGAAAGAGGTCATTGTCTCCCTCTACTCTTGCCTCATTAGGCCAATCACCAAGTACAATGGCATGTACCTCACTAGACAGCTGCAACAACTGGAGAGGCTGCAAAAGTACCTAACAAAGAGGCTTCTAGGCCTTAAACACTTGTCCTATATGGACAGACTCAAAAAACTCCAACTATTCTCTGTCTCATATCACCTACTTAGAAGCAATCTCTGTTTGACTTACAAAGCCATGCCTGACCCAGCTCTGTTAGAACTGCTACATGTAAAGAAATCTCAATCCCTCCACACCATACGCTCCAGAGACCTCAACCTCATTAGCACAATCAACAGAACATGCTGGAGGGACAGGCTCATAACCCAGAGATTGCCCATTCTATGGAATAGACTTCCCATACATGTCAAACAGAGCACCCCAATGGCCCTCTTCAAGAGAAATCTTGATGAGTGGATGGGAAATAGAAAATTCACCCCAGGAGTCACTATTTGACAGAGGCACTGGGAATTAAGGCCAGGTGGCATGATGCCAGGGTAATCCTATGGGCTAGGCTTGTAAAGGCTCCAGGGCCATTAGCCTAGTACACACCTATGAACCTATGAACCTATATATATATATATATATATATATATATATATATATATATATATATATATATTTACCAAGTATATTGACAAGTTTAATTTGGAAAATCTGTCTTGCTGGTACAATAGTATTTATGCCTTACAAAAATTATTTTTGTATAAAGAAATCAACATTATGGTGAGTCAGGTGGACATAATTTTTTTGTACAATTAGATTTCACTTAAAAGATTACAATGGAAAATGTATTTTGTCCTTTAATTAACATGGAATCCAGGTTGCAACCAAAACAGAATTATTCTGATAGGTGACATAAATACCAACAATTATACAAGAAGCCCATATGTCTGTATCACAATTTGAAGCATGTAAAAAGAACCAAAAACCCAATATGTTTTGCTTTGAGTAATTCAAGTATCAGCTTTGGAGTGGCTATTCTTGTCAAAAGACATAACCCCTGCAAATAATTCAGATTTAGACTGACCACCAATGAACTTTGACCCCCATCCACATAAAAGTTCATCCCTGTCCATTTTCAAGTGCATCTTTGATCTATGGATGGGAAACATAAAGACTGGGGACTGTCTCAACTAGAATAGACCTAGACCTAGAATAGTTCTGTTTTGGGCATGCCTTTTGACTGCTGATGAGTTTGCGGTAGAGTTCTAATCACTTGATATTTAAATTATCTCACATTTACTTCTCCTTTTAACTTCCTGTATTATGCTTAGTTGGTGTGTGTGTGTGTGTGTGTGTGTGTGTGTGTGAGTGTGTGCTTCCGTGTATGTGTGCCTGTTTCGTAGATCGGACTGCAGTACGGGTAAGGGAAAATTCCCTTTTCCCCACTGTAGTGCGATCTTGGAGTGAGAATAATAAAGTAAGGGGGGTGGGGGTGCAAAGCCCCCCTGCAGAAACGTCAATTTTTTTTTTTTTTGAACTAAACATACATGGAAGCGCTTTTCAATATTAAGTGCTTCCGTGTATGTGTGTTCAGTGTTTTGTGATTTGGACATATGCTAGCCGAGCATGTGTCCTAGACCCATATATATATATATATATATATATATATATATATATATATATATATATATATATATATATATATATATATATATATATATATATATATATATATATATTTCAGTCCACATACAAAGTTTAAAAATGATTAAATTAAATAAATCCTTACATAAACAATGTGAAATGCAAAAGTTGCTCTCCACCAGTCTATCCATGTCAGCAAATATTAAACAACAGATAAGTTCAGTAGTTGATGAGAATACAATGATGTATTCAATGAACAGTTGTCATGGATTCAGTAAGTACCACCCAAAGTCCTCATTTTTTTCAGTTTTTTTCCTTATAAACAGAAAGAAAACAGATGTTTTTTATTTCAGTACATCATCAGTGTGCAAGTGCTGGAGGTAATGATAAATGTATTGTTTAACTGTATGGAGGGCAGCCATATATAACTGCAGCAAGGCAAGATGCATTCTGACAGCTTAAAACACTCCCCATAAAAACAATGCACAGTTGTACTGTGAGAATGAATGCATATAATATCACTCATTATCCTGGCAAGAATTCAAAATGTGCTATATCATACGTTATGAATAATGACTTTAACATATTATATTTGATATTTCAGATTTTAAGAAATAAACTCACATTTTTGTTCCAGCATAACATCTGATTCCTTCATTATTACTCTTAACATCCAAATTAATGCAACACTGAAAACATTTTCACTGAGTATCTCAAGTTCTTGATTTTTTCAGCAATCTAATCTTTAATTTAGCTATAGTTTGTGAAGAAATATCCACTGATCTGCTCTGTTTTAATCTATTTTTCTTTGAAAAGAAATGTTTATTATACCTCTTCATAAATGTATATACATCATTACATGAAAGATTTTTCCAAACAGCATGGAATGAGGGAATTTGAGGAATAAAGAAGAGGAAAGTTTATGAAATATTATTTATGATAAAACAAGTAGTAAACAATCAGATATGTGGACTGTGATGTGAGATTTATTAGGCTGTGATATAGTTAAAGCATTCTATAACTTGAATTGTGAATAAATGTGATGCATTTTAAAAGCTTATAATGTTAAAAATGATATAATTGAGTTTTTAAGTGGTGCATATGATGTGAGAGCAGTCAAAGTTATGATAAATATGCATTTATGTAGGAGTACAAGAGTCCAGAAAGGTTTATCACAGAGGTGTCTGATAAGCCCTATATTGTATAATTTAGGTATAAATGGTGTTTTAGAGAATATAATATAATATAATATAATTTATGATTTTAAGAAAGGTACTTTTTATTGTTATTGATTGTAACTGGTGTTTCAAGTTCAGAAATATTTAGTTTTTGTAGGGATATAAATAAATAAAGACAATATTACAAATATGGGAGAAATAAAGAAATGTTTTGGTATTTATTGTTCTAGAAAAGAAATAAACATTTTGGAAATATGTTTTGGTAGTAATGCAATAATAAAAAAATGCAATGAGAAGATTTATTAATTAAATATAGGTGATAAAAGGACTTTGGCATTCTTTCAAGTTATTTTTTGGGGGAAAGCTTATTAACACTGTATTAAGAGTGAGCACAGTTATGTATCAGGATTTTTTCTGTTCCTGGTTATCTTGACAGAGAACCTTTACACTTAGTTTTTTTCAAAAATCTGGGGTTCTAGGTTAAATCCTATAAAGTGTGGGATTTTATATAATAAGAAATAAAATGGGGAGGTTGAATTTACTTCTACCTATAGTGCATTTGTGTTTTTCACATTTGTTTAAAATTTTAAATTTAGTTTATAAAGGAACAAGACAACATATTAAAAAATTGCTAAAGCTTAAGTATAAGAAAATACTGGGAAAATATCAGCAACTATAAAATGGAGAAAGTTCTAGATGAAGGAGAAGCTTTAGAAAATTTGAAAAAAGAAAGGAATGGCAATTGGAAGGTGATACATTTGGAAATAATAAAAAATATTTTATAGATATATACTGTAATATCCATTCAGCAGAATTACTGGTAGAGAAAATATTGGCAACTTAAAGCCAGGATTTTATTTGGAGATTATTATTTAATAAATTGCCAGTCATCATCTTCTTTCGGCTGTTCCCATTAGGGGTCGCCACAGCAGATCACCTGTTTCCATTTCTTCCTGTCCTCTGCATCTTGCTCTGTCACACCAACCACCTTCATGTCCTCTCTCACCACATCCATAAACCTTATCTTAGGCCTTCCTCTTTTCCTGTTACCTGGTAACTTCATCCTTGGCATCTTTTTCCCAATATACTCAGCATCCCTCCTCAGCACATGTCCAAACCAACGTAATCGTGCCTCTCTGGCTTTGTCTCCAAACCTTCCAACCTAGGCTGACCCTCTAATATACTTATTCCTAATCCTGTCCACCCTCATCACACCCAGTGCAAATCTTAACATCTTTAATTCTGCCACATCCAGCTCAAACTCCTGCCTTTTTGTCAATGCCACTGTCTCCAACCCATATAACATAGCTGGTCTCACTACCCTCTTGTAGACCTTCCCTTTCACTCTTACTTGTACTCATCTGTCACAAATCACTCTTGACACTCCTCTCCACCCACTCCATTCTGCCTGTACTCTCTTCTTCACCTCTCTTCCACACTCGCCATTACTCTGAACTGTTGATCCCAAGTATTTAAACTCATCCACCTTCGCCACCTCTACTCCTTGCATCATCACCATTCCTCTATCCTCCCTCTCATTCACACACATATATTCTGTCTTAGTCCTGCTGACCTTCATTCCTCTTCTCTCTAGAGCATATCTCCATCTCTCCAGGGTATCCTCCACCTGTTCCATACTCTCACTACACAATGTCATCTGCAAACATCATAGTCCACGGGGACTCCTGTCTGATCTCATCTGTCAGTCTGTCCATCACCATTGCAAATAAGAAAGGGCTCAGAGCTGATCCTTGATGTAATCCCACCTCCACCTTAAACGCATCCGTCACTCCCACCGCAGACCTCACCGCTGTCACACTACCCTCGTACATATCCTGTACCACTCTTACATACTTCTCTGACACTCCTGACTTCCTCATACAATACCACAACTCCTATCTAGGCACCCTGTCATATGCTTTCTCTAAGTCTACAAAAACACAATGCAACTCCTTCTGACATTCTCTGTACCTCTCCATCAACACTCTCAGAGCAAAGATCGCATCTGTAGTGCTCTTTCCCGGCATGAAACCATACTGCTGATCACTAATCATCACGTCCCTTCTTAACCTTGCTTCCACTACTCTTTCCCATAACTTAATGCTGTGACTGATCAATTTAATCCCTCTGTAGTTACTACAGCTCTGCACATCACCCTTATTCTTAAAAATTGGTACCAAAACACTTTTTCTCCATTCCTCAGGCATCCTCTCACTTTCCAAGATTTCATTAAACAATCTGGTTAAAAACTCCACTGCCATTTCACCTAAACACCTCCATGCTTCCACAGGTATGTCATCTGGGCCAACAGCCTTTCCATTCTTCATTCTCTTCATAGCTGTCCTTACTTCCTCCTTGCTAATCCATTGTACTTTATGATTTACTATCCCTACATCATCCAACCTTTTCTCCCTCTCATTCTCTTCATTCATCAACCCTTCAAAGTACTCTTTCCATCTCCTCAACACACTCTCCTCGCTTGTGAATATGTTTCCCTCATTATCCTTTATCACCTTTACCTGCTGCACATCTTTCCTAGCTCGGTCCCTCTGTCTAGCCAGTCGGTACAGGTCCTTTTCTCCCTCCTTAGTGTCCAACCTTTCATACAACTCTTCATATGCCTTATCCTTAGCCTTTGCCACCTCTGTCTTTGCCATGCACCTCATCTCCTTATACTCCTGTCTACTTTCTTCATCTCTCTGACAATCCCACTTCTTCTTTGCCAACCTCTTTCTCTGTATACTCTCCTGTACTTCCTCATTCCACCACCATGTCTCCTTGTCATCCTTCCTCTGTCCAGATGTGATACCAAGCACCTTTCTAGCCGTCTCCCTTACTAGCTCTGCTGTAGTTACCCAGCTATTTGGTAACTCTTCACTGCCACCCAGTGCCTGCCTTAACTCATCCCTGAACTCCACCTTACAATTACCCTTTTTCAATTTCCACGATTTGATCCTTGGTGTTGCCCTCACACTCCTCCCCCTCCTCTTCTTGATCACCAACATCATCCTACAAACCACCATCCTATTCTGCCTAACTACACTTTCTCCAGTCACCACTTTACAATCTCCAATCTCCTTCAAACTGGCCCTCCTACATAAGATATAATCCACCTGTGTGCATCTTCCTCCACTCTTGTATGTCACCCTATGCTCCTCCCTCTTGTTAAAATACGTATTCACCACAGCCATGTCCATCCTTTTTGCAAAATACACTACCATCTGACCTTCTGCATTCCTTTGAATAAATTGCCAGTAAAATATCTTATTCGTATAAGTCTATAAGTGTAAGATTGTGTAACAAATGTAATAGTGATGAAACAATGGAAATGTGTTATGAGGTATTCTGGGGTAAATAGGTTTTAGAAATATTGAAAAAATAAAAATTCTAAAAATGTAAATGAAATTAATGTGGATAAAATAATATATAGATATTACCAAGGGTTAGAGACCATTTTGATAGCCTATAAGGATAATGTTTCTAGGTAATTTTTAGCAGGTGAGATATTAGAAATAAAGATTTGTTTAACAAAGTATGGCACAAAAATTAGATTTTGAAAACTACTGAGTTTTGGTTGTAGCAAGCGGGATGGACATGTGAAATTAATTTATATGTTAATTTAATATAGACACAATTCTCTTTGTTTTACTTTTTTGGGGGGCTATGAGTGTTTTGATGTCAGAAAAATATAAACATTTAAAACACGTGGATATGTGATAATGTAGATATGTGAATAAAGGGCCCCCTGCTCTTTTCAACAAGTACCTTGGGATTTTTTACATCTCCTTTGTTACCACCAATTCAAACAGATAGGACTTTGGTTTAACATCTCATCTGAGGGATAACATGCTCATAACCCCTAATGCTGCATTACAATGTCAGTAATCCAAACACCTGAGGCTACAATGCAGTGTCAGCAATCCAATCACTTGGAGTGGGAATAGAAGCCAGACAGCATTTGGGTCTTCTACCACAAAGGGCAAGTGAGATACCTGTTATGCCATTGATACTGCTTGTGTCTGGTCTTCCTGCTTTGCCATAGATTGCTTGTACCTCTGCATACAGGATCATGTTTTTCTGTTCCCATCGTGCTTTTTATTTATACAAAATCTATCTCCTAGGCATTTCAATTTAGTAAGTTCTAATTTTGAATTATATTAAGGTGGTTCTACTCAATACTAGGTGTCTAAACAAAAAAACTACCCAAACTCTTGGCCCTCCAAACATTTCAATATACCCATATATGTACAATTAGAGAGAATTGTTGTGTTCATTGTACCAGCAATACTTGCTCTGCCCTGGGGTTCGACATCTGTCATACTTTCAGTCCCACTGGTAGTTGTGGAGGCTATCTCTATTTATCAAAGATCCTATTAACTAATAGCACATCCCTTACAATCCCTGCTGCGGTGGTGGTGCTGCGGTAGCGTTGTCGCCTCACAGTAAGATGTTGTCCTGTTCGATTCCCAGCTAAAGCGTCTTCTGTGTGGAGACATGCATGAATGGGCATACCTTTGTTGAAGGTTGTACATCAGGGCTGGCAACTCGATATGTAAAAATCTACTGCCAATCATTAGCAGACCGGAGTTCTGCTATGGCGACCCCTAACCGGGAAAAGCCGAAAGATACAACAACAACATCCCTTACAATCCCTACCTAAATCTTATAGCAGTCCAAAGTTACACTGAAAAAAAATTGTCATCATTATTAATATTATTGTTATTTTAAATCACCTTCATTAAAATATAACTTAAGACACAGGCGCACATACATTAATAGAAAAGGAAAGGCAAAAAATGTATTAACATTTTTCCACGTACATACATTATTCATTACAAGTTTTCTTTCTTTATAACAACTGTCTTTCATTCCAACATTATATAAATCACTAAGTAGCTGCCCTCTCTTAAACCTCACTCTTCCTCCTGAACATTATTCTGCATGCATTATTATATGTAATTTGCTCATTGTCTTTTCTTAAGATCCCTTTTCCATTTCTTTTATCTTTTTAATAATATTCAATTTAGATTTTGATTTCTATTTTCTAGTGATTGCTTTTTTGGCAGCCAACAGAATTAAACTTGATAAGGCATTACTATGTCTAGGTAATTCAGATTTTGTGTCCCAGCTGAAAAGAATCTTTTCCTTATTTACAGTCATTTTCTCACCCAATATTTCTGACAGAGTATTCTGTATGGCTTTTTTTTTTAAATCTGCCACCTCCTTACACTCCCAAAAAACATGTTTCCATTTATCTCTTCTCCATCACCCCTCCAACATTTGCTATTTACCTGAGGAAAGGATCTCTGAAGTCTGCTTGGGACATAAAATAGAGCATTATTGTCATTACCGAGGAATCTATCCTTATCTGTTCCAAATATAATGGCAAAGTTAAGAACAAACCCTTATTGTGGAATATGTGTTTCAAAAAATTATTAAAAGAAATAAATAATAAATGAATGCAATAAATCTGCATCACTGAATCTCAAAAAGCAAAACAAAATGAAACAAAAAGAAAACACACAGAAACAGGCTAGCAAAAAATCATAACCATACAATTAGAAAACGTAAAGATAAAAGCTGAGCAAGATCTCAGGGTAGCTGGTTCTACAAAAAGTAACTATAAATGCTTCTCTAGCTGAGTAATGAAGCTAAGAAGTTACCGACAAATATGCAATGAGCTTCTCTACAATAATACAATAATCTCAGGAAAATAGTCAGTGTCCCAAGCAAGTAAATTGAGCTCTCACTTTTCCTCACCCATCTATTCAGTTATCCCTACAACCTCCAAACCCCCACCACAAAATTACAGTTATTGAGTTCTATTGGCACTATCCAAAGCTACAAACACCACTCCCTTGGACCATGAAAATGTACTGGGTTGCCTATGTATTGATAAATATGGCCTCACTGAGCTTTAACCTTTTTAATCTCATCTTCTCCACAAGTTATGTACCCGGTGATTGTAGTATAGCTACTATAATTATGCTACACAATGGACTTCCTGCCATTAATTTGGGCATTTATAGACCCATTAGTCTCACCAGTCTTATATGTAAGGCTACGGAGTACATTATATCCAAACTCGTTAACACACACATAGGAAACATCCTGGCCTTACACCTCCGTCATAACTGTGTAAATGTTTTCAAAAAGCCACGTGGGTCAGTCTACTCACACTGATAATCTTGACTTTGACAAGGCCTTCAATACAGTCCCCATGCAGATATTATTGATAAGCATACTAAACGTAATGTAAATACCTACATTGCCATTTGGATAGCTAACTGTTGGATGACAGAGTTCATGTACCGATATTTGCAATAGTTTAATCTGAACATAAAAATGTTACCATTGGTCTACTGCAGGTCTCAGTATTGTATCCCCTCCTTTTTGCAATCTATTTCTTTTATTTCTTTTATTTATTTATTTTTTATTTTTGCAATCTAAAGCTAACTTTTGTCTAGCACTGCATTTGAACTACTGTGCTAGAGTGAATGCTAATGGGTACTTTACATATTGACATATTATCCATCTGTCCTTAACCAACCTTAGCTTCTTTCTTTCTCTTTCTTTCTTTTTTTCTTTCTCTTCTCAACTTTTTTGTCAGTGTTTATCCTCAACTCTCTGTTGGGCAGAACTTTAGAGAGATGTTATTATGGTGTGTGCTGGAAAAAGAAAGACAACCAGGAAAACTTTTACCTGCTGAGTGGTCCTTGTGCCTGCAGTGTATAGTTTACCAAAGATGCACTTTCTTACAGATGTACATTTGTAGTAAATACCCATAATTTAAATGTACCTACTGTTGCTATCCCATAATTTAAATGTACCTACTGCTGCTATCCTATAATTTAATTGTACCTATTGTTGCTATCCTATAATTTAAATGTACCTACTGTTGCTATCCTATAATTTAAATGTACCTACTGTTGCTATCCCATAATTTAAATGTACCTACTGTTGCTATCCTACTACTCCCTGAGCCTCAAATTCATAACAGCTATACTCACTGGGGTCAACTCCTCAATTTTCAATCAGTAGTCTAACAGTTGTTGTGGAGTAAAGAGTAACTCCAGTGACTGATGTGGCATCACAAAGTCCTTTGTATGGAAAATCTCTGCTAGGGCAGTTTCTATGTGTTCTGGCAATGATTCCTTTGTTTTGGAATTGGAAATATCCCCTTTTACATTATTTATACAACTATGGAGTTGTTATAGGAAGGTGCATGGGTGTTTGCCCTTCTACAAGAATACTTACTTTTAATTTTGCTCATTGCATTAAATCCAGACTAGTTTAACTCAGTGAGTTGAGTTCCTTGAAGTACTTATTACACTTTAAGGTTATTCACTAGTAACTGCCCATGTTCCTGTATAAAGGACTTGCTAGGATTACCATACTGTTGAGTGGCATTCTCTCCCAGTTGTGACAGGATGAGTCAATCAGTCCAGTCAAAAGTGCAGCTAAAGGACTTTGTGATGCCACATAAGTCGCGAATCATGAATCATCACTCTTTACTCTACAGCTACTGCTTCTTTTTCTTTGATTTATTTTTCACTGACCATCTTACCTCCATCATTCCTCTTTGTTAAATAAGAGTGCTGCCACTTCTGTCACCTTCCAGCTCACACATGGCTGTCCTTGCCCAGTCATTCCCATTGCTAGTGATAGGCCTTTGTCACACTATAACTTTGCTTCATACTCCACAATTATACAATGCTGTTTTTTCAGTGGTTCTGTTCAGCCCTGCCAGGTTCATTATTTCTTGATGACTCTCCCTTGGGAAGTAAGATACTTTCATTGTCCAAAATGTATTTCCCCATTGATAGACCTTTATGGCTATTAAGTTACCTTATATTCAAGCCTTACAGCCATTTAAGTTGGTAGTCTTCTGGGATTGCTCATGCCCACATGTATCATGAACTATTCTATTATAAATTAATGTCAGTTGTACAAAAAATACAACAAAGGCAGCCTATCTTAGCAGACCACAAAGTATTAATGCATCCTACCCTGAACTCTACTAGAAGGCCATAAAATAATTTGGAGAGCATATAACAGACTAAAAACTAAACATACTGTTAACATAATCGATAAACATAATCTAAATGACTTAAAAACTTTCTTACCTCCATGAGCAACATAATCACTTTTAACTAGCACAAATAGCTATCTTTCCACTGCTGAAAGTACCTCTGTAGTTAATGGAAACCTTTCCTTTCTCCTATCAATATGAATTATACCTCCCTTTCACTTCAGAGAAATTCAACTAAAATGTGTTTTTTTAAGAAAGAAATGTGCAAAAACTTGTCAAGGGGCAGTCACAAAGAGTTCAGCACTACACCTATACTTCTCAATTGTCCAGATTTTCACAGAATGTTCAGATTTTTGCCTCACATTTTTGGTCTGTGCCTCATAATATTTGTGGGTTTCCGGCAATTCATTGAGGATCAAAGTTACTAAATAATGACTGCTATTTGAATTTCAGAATTCATCCCATTCAGAAAAATGTATGCAAATACAGAACCAGTTATTATGCCAACTTTTTAAGCTTATAAAAGCATTATTGTAAAGTTGTCCCTATTTTGGGGCCTTTGTTCCCCCCAGTATTTTGTTTTGTCCAGAATTCTTGTGCTAAGAGGTAAATGTACCCAGCTTTCTTAGGATTGGCACATACTCTGTTAGCCCATATTGTCAATTTATATCTTAACTCACATTTTGCAAGGAACACAATCTAGGCACATTTCAGAAATACCTCTGTCAAACTTTCCAGTCTAAAATTCTCTCAAGGTTATTGTGCAATTTCTAACATATGTGGAATCAGCAGCAACATATTTGAAAAGTTAACCTATAAACAGCTCACAACACATATTAAAGACTAAGGCATAACAGCAGATGCACAGTATGGCCTTAGAGAAGGAGTTAGTGCCATAATTGCAATATCTAAACTAACAGACAGGATACATAATGGTGTGAATGATAAACTATATATGGGTGACATATTTATTGACATGATTTGGATATTCAAGACTGTCAGCCATTCACTTCTAATTGCAAATCAGGAAAGGCTAACTTTGGTCTAAGTGTATATCTGCTTTCATATTTAGCTAAACAACAGAAGCTTTTAAAGAGTTTCTGGGAACAACATTTCTGACAAAGGCCACTTCACCACAGGAGTCCCCCAAGGATCTGCTGTCGGGTCGTTTTTTTATTTTCTTTATTTATAAATAATCTCATCTTTAATCTCCCAAAACTTAGTCTTAACATGTATGTTGATGATATTCTTCTTCTTAAGACTTACTCATCAGTCATATATTTGCACGTCAATCTGCAGTGAATTAACCCCAAGAAGACCACAGTTGTGTTTTTGGCTAGCTCTTAAAGAGTACAGAACACTTTATCATTCATCTTAGAGGACTTGATAAACAATACAATCAAACAATTCAAGGAAGTAATGAACCTAAGTACCCATGTTTCCTCTCTCCTTCAGAGTACATATTGGAAAAGCAGTTTATAAATTGTTCCAGCAACTTTGCTGGAGACCTCTTTACAGAAAAGCAGATTCTTTTCCAACTCTCAGCTTACCAGTAGGATTTATAACCTTCAGCTCACTTATCTGGTTATCAATGAATACATAAATAGGTAGAGATTATTTTATGACTCCTTCCTCATGTGACAATCAGATAAATATCATATCACTCTTCACAGATATCTGTGGATTATCATCATTACTAAAGCACATCATAAAGCACAAGAATGAAAATATGTGGTTGTGTTTCCTTAGAATTCATCGGCCACAACCTCTTTTCCTGCACTGTCATCCACTGAATGTTGTACTATTATCTCAATGTTTGTCGCTCAGCAAATACTGTTAATGAGTGATTCCAGGCTAAGACACTATTTTGGCAAAAATGTTCCTGTTTCATATTTTCTCTCCTTGGGCTAGTCTAGGTCTTCAGGAACTGCTGCATTAATTATTCACACACCCTACATTTCCCAATGTTGTGGAGAGACTGCAACCCAATCCTTGTTTAGAGCTATATATTATGCCAAGGTATGAAAACATGCCTCTGATGCATATTGGTTCTTGACCCATTGCTGTAGTCAAAAAGTGGGCCTATTTGCAAGAGTTCATGATGTTTGCATGTATGCGTGATAAAGTGAGGTTGGATCTGTTGATATCAGATGCACTTAAGATTGTTCAGTTGGGAGGAGATGACCCAGATGTTCTTCTGAAATCTTTATGCCTCTCATACCTCCATTCAAGAGGAGAACATCTGTACTCCCTCTTTCCTATAACTGGAGCCAAGGCCAGTAAAGCACATGTTTCAAAACCCCCATTTGGTTAACTAGTCCTAAAAGAAAAAAAGTTTTAATGAATCAGGTATCAGTCAGTCGACCAAATATGTCCAAGAGAGGTCCAGACCCTATCTCTGCCTTACAACTACATTATTAATTCTGGCTACCCAGACTGAAGGACTCAAGTGGAGAATGATACTTGCCACCACATTCTGAAGAAGTACATACTCAACTTCTTTGAATATCCCTCCTTCAAATTAGTACCTATAAGGATCCAAGGCCTATGACATATGACAAATGTCATCTCCACAGCCATATCACTACCATTGCAGTCTCAATCTGCTTCTTTAACAGGCCAGCAAGTTAAAAATGTTTTGTTTAGTTTCAAAAGTGCAAGACAAGTTTTATGGCATAGTTCAGTGGGACAAACATTACTAACTTGCTAGCTGCTGTAAACTTTCCTGGTGCTTGCTGCTGTAAACTTTCCTGGTTCTGTATCTCTCTTTTACAGAAAGCAGCACTAATGATGAGTTTATTGAAGTGACACAATGCTCATCCCTAGATATGCTAGTGCTCAGATGTTTTCCTTCATTATCCATCACCAATGTTAGTCCAGATCATTTATCCAAACAGGACATGGACTAAATCAGATGCCAACAATAAGCATTTCCTACAGTTGTCAAGGTGATACTACAGCACAGTGGAGAATATAATCCCTTTTCCTCTTTTCATATGTTAAGCAAAGGTAAACCACTAAGTAGTTGAGAAGTTGCATATTTTCATTAGCAAACCTTTCAGACTATTCTAGCAACAACCCGTTTGAGAATTTGGAAGACATGATCACATTAGGTAAGATGAGAGATACCTGCGGGCAGTTTATAAACTAGATCATATTCAAAGGAAAGATTCTCATAAGTGGAGTATCACATTGCATATCTTATTGCAATCTCTATAAAATACTTGTCACTGGCACTGGGAAGGAGATGCCATTGAATCTGCATTTCTCATAAATTGCACAGAACCCTATACTAGGATGCATATTGCCAAACAGAGACTGAAAAGTTCAGGGGAGAACATCAAGCACCAGTACTTTCAAGGTTATATTCCTTTGCCTAAAACAGAAAATTAACTAAAACCAGAGCATATGAACAGAGTTAATTCAACTAATTAACAAAACCCAAGGATAAGTGTAAGGCACAAACCTGTCTGACACTCTGGTCATCTGTGAAATTTCTATATATGTAAGCTTTTCAAATGGTAGTTTAGAATTTTACTAAGACAATACTGATTTCGTCACAAATGCATGCCAGTATAGACATAATATTATAATGCCAACAGGTAATACAAATGAGACTCTCAGTTTTTAAGCATATTCTCCATCCTTCTGATGAGATTTTAAAGAACATCCCTTTCACCAGAGATGATGGTAGTTCAGGTGGATGTAAAAGATACCAGGACACTTATAAAACAAGTAGGGGAAGTTTCCCTGGTGCCCTGGCCAAATTTCTCCTATTTGCTATTCATGCTACCATAGGTCTCCCCTGAAAAGAGTTTGCTAGCCAACTGGGACTAAACTGGTCAACAAAGCAAAAAAAAAAAAATGGAACAACCCTCCACAGTTTCCAAACAGTTTCCATTTTGTTTTATTACTCCTTGGTGAATTTAATTACTTTTGCATCATTGCTCTTTGTTTTTTGACCTGGTAATAGGTGATTATCACTGTATACTAGTGAGCCCAGCTGATGACCAAACTGTTAATAAGCACCTACTGAATTTAGTTTATTCTTCAGACCATCAGTTGTCTTGCATCTTAATTGCTTAATGAATGTGAGATTTACCTATTAAAGAGCTCATTTGCTAGCTGACAATGGCAATGGTTCCTTATGTTTGTCAAAACCACATACTGATTTTCTAAATGGCAAGACCAAGTAGTAGGTTCATCTGAGGCCTGCGGAGGATGGAGTAGATAAACACATTGAAAAGCAATATGGTGTCATAATTAAGGCTCAGAGATTGGGAAGTTATGATGTTCTTTCGATTGCCTTGGGAGTGTCTTATAATGGAGAAATGCATAGAAGCATTAGGCAGCTGAGGGGGTTTGCATGATGCAGCAGGCCTGAAACTATTTGTCTGAATGCAGCACCATGGTTTCAGCAATATCTAAAACTTTATTACTCAGAGTGTGCCATAAAGAAAACCAAGAATACTGTTTTTTATGTATAAAATGTTGACACATACAGCCTTTTATTGCATCTTTAGTTATTCTGGAGTCTTTTGCATGACTGGCCCTCAATGACCCGTAGCGTTGTCAATTCCATGGAGTTAGTGTCCTCAGTTCCAATAATGTACCTCAAGAAACAGAATCAGAAATAAGGAACAGATGAAGCAGAATGAGAAATGATCTTGTAGAGGTTTTACTGCAAGAACAACGTGAGTAGTTGTGCCTTTTGGAGGGATAGCAGTGTTTTTTAAACATTACTTCACACAAGTTTGAAACCTTTGAACCTTTTCCTCTAGTTGTGATGTTATTGACTCCTGACTGTGGTTGTTTGAAAATCACATAGGCATTTGTAAAAAGCAAAGATGAATACATAGTATTATCTGAGGAATATTAAAGCTTAATGCTAAAATACCCTAGCACAAAATCTCAGCATTGTGTGCTCTCATCAGACTTGGAAAACTGAGCAGCCACTTTGCACTGCATGCGGGTTAGCAGATAAAGGTCTCTTAAGTGTGACACAGCTTGGCTTTTCCCTGAAATACTGTTATACAATTCTCAGATATTTCTTGAACAGCAGCAATTTTTATTATCTACTTTGTACATGACAGTTTGCAACACTTCATTGTGTGAGCCTACTAGGTCATTATATAATTTCTGTGGTGCAAAAAAATATAACAAGATCCAAGATAAAAGGCTAATGTATCACACTGTGACAGTAAATGTAAGGTAACAGCAAAGCTGTGCAATCCTACAAGCTTTTCTTTTTTCTCTATAATTTTAAACTAAGCTTATAGTGTGGATCATTGCCAAGTATGGGTGACCCATTTAGTTGAAGCAATCACTATCACATAAATACCAGTTTGGCACCATAGCTGAGCTGTCAGAGGTGATTATGAGTTTCTGTCCTCAAGCCGACAAATATATAGCACACTACGAGAAACTATCAATTAAAAACACAGAAATGCACTCAATGAATGCTGTGTTTTAGAAAGGGACTGAAAAAACAATGCCTTGCAGTGTGTTACATTATATGATGTTAGATATTCTGCAGTCTTTGTTTTCCCTCAACAGACTACATGCTGGTTTTGAAGGTTTCTTCAGTTTCTGATTACAAAAAAAAAAAAAAAGATAAATCTGTAAAAGGCATGTTTTAAGATGTGGAAGATGGATGAAGCCATCAGTGGCCATTGTAGACAAAATGTAAGTTAGCAGAAAAAGCTGTGGCATCCACAGGAATAACCATGCTCCCAGTGTGTTGCACATCTCCATCCATATGTCAGACTATGCAGATGACTGAAAAGAACTGGCAAACGATCAAAGCAGACTAGCGCAGTCTAAGTTATATGGATAAATTGTATATACTATTCATCTGTTTAATCCCAAAGTCAGTCATGTGGCCTGGTTTCACACTCAGACCTTTAAAAAACATCCACAGATGTACAACTACAGCTGCCAACAGTTAGCATTCATCATGCAGCATCATACTTCTATGTCTCTTTTGTTCCTTTTTACTCCAGTCATTTGACTATATCCAACCATTCACTCTCCAAAAAGACAAAAATCACAGCTTTCATTAACACATTCTGATACAGAATTATTCTTTGTAGTCCTACAAACTGTCTCCCATCCTATCCTTCAGAGAAGCCAGCTTTTTGTATGCAACACATGCAATGCTGTTTATTATGCAAGTGTTTGTAGTCCATAAACCCACTGCTTGCAGTGTGTTAAGACAGCCTTGAGCACAAAGTGACTGATATGTGGACTATACCAGTGGATGTCTTTGATGCTAGCTGCTCTTTGGTCTCCACACCCTTACTTCCCCATATGATGGGGGATGTGGCTTTGATCATTCACTTCTCCTTCTGCTACACTGTCTTTCCTGCACCCAGGCTATCTGCTTGTGCCTGGAGTACTGCTGTTGCCATCACGTCTTCATCTCTGTCTGCACCCTCTCTGTAGCAAAGTGTCTTGTGAGTCCTAAATACAAGTCCCCTCCTACTCTGCACTGTGGCAACAGTATTTCTACCACTGCGCAATCATGTAAATATTTGGCTAAGTACTCCCTCTCTCCAAAAAGGGGAACACTCCAACAAATATGTGGTCAGTGCAGAGGCTTAAATTTAACAAAATACTTCCCGTAGTCTAGCCTCTCTTGGCTTTGTATGTGACTCTGAACAAGCCACTTAACTAGATTGTGCTCCTGGGCTGAGTCTGGAAAATATCAATGATGATCAGTTCTCTACTCTGGTTAATAAATATAAATAAATTAATTATTTTGTGCAGTTCAGTGGCATGAATATGTTTAAGGAAGGTATCTGTCACCATCATTCAGCCTTTTCTTGGGGATGTCTTTCAGTCTTTGCAGATAAATCAAGATTACAGACGCCTTCTCATCAAATGAAAAGAGAAAAAAGTGATGTGAACTATATATTAAGGAGTCTGAAGGGTAACCTTGATTCAATATCAGACAGTGAGAAGGCAGTAGTTTCTTTTACTTCTGCTATTTTTTTTTAAACCAAGGATAAAGCAAACCGATCCAGCAGGAAGAGGCTCCCAAAAATGAACCACTCGTAAATGTAGAAATAAGTCCAGTAGTGCAGTATTGCATAAGCGCTTTCGTCCTTCCAGTAAGAACTTTCAGGTTTCATAAAATGCATGTGTATAAATCCTATGTCTTAAATCACTCCACATAAACATTAATAAAAAATAAATTAAAAAAATAAAAATAAACGCATAAATAAAAATCATATCTTTCTAAGGCTTTAAGTTTTAATAAGGAGCTGATGGAAATATGGTCATTTAGTCCTGGACATGCATTTTATTAAACTTGGTTGATATACATTTTTTTTAAATTTTGTTAGGTATTCATTTTGGTAGGTATTCCTTTAACTTCAGCGTGCAAAAAAAAAAGGGGGGGTGTCTTTGTAATTAAACTATTAGTGACGTTTTTTGTCATATATAAAAGCGCATGAGATTACTTTTTAATTATATCTGATGAAGTTCTTCTTGGAAGGACGAAAGCGCTTGTGCAATAAACTTTTATCTGTTTTGGTTCTCTGGACTACTGGACTTATTTCTACATTTATGAGTGGTTCATTTTTTTGGAGCCTCTTACTGCTGGTTCAGTTTGCTTTATCCTTGGTTTGGACAGTTTAACTTCAGTTTTGGGTTTGTATCTTTTTTTTTACAGGTTTACATTTGCAAAATGCAAGGATAGCCAGGTTGTAGAGTGAAACTCACATAATTTATTTGTAGCTTCTATTAGGACTATGGTTAGTGACAACTGCCCCCAAAGGGATCTGTAAGGCATGAAACAGTTTCCTTACCATGCAACTACATATCAGCAGGGAGTTTAATTTCACCTACAGTGAACTTGATGAAATGAGGTTTTACAAGGCTTTTTCAGAGGTAATCAATGACTTTATAGCAAGATAAGGCTGTGGGGGTCAACAAATATTAGTTAACTGAAACAGGGGGTTACCTCAGGTTGAGGCCAACTCTAAGTATGGTTACAGTTTTAAGTAAATAAAATGCTCATATACCTCTGCATATGCTAGGGAGCTCCCTTTTACATGCAGTCCTACCCTTCAGACTACATTTCAAAATTACCTTGAGAAAGTAAATTTCAAACATTTGAGATGATTAAATAGGTTTCACTATAATGCCTCACAGATGAACAATTTTTATATTTTATATTTGTTTGAGAAAATCTGATAAAAAACATATGAATGTGCATTTAAGTAAGTTTGGTGATGGCCACATGCAAAAATGAAATTGTGGGGTTTATATATTCAGTTTTGTTTCCTATAAATACATTCTTTTTATAAATATTAGCAGTGTCACAGTAAAAAGTCTATACTTACAAACTCTGTGGGGGTGTATCAATTAAAAACAAAAATTTAGTTTTTCATGGACTATCACAGTATTTCTTCCGTCAGGTCGCTGATACCTGCTGTTTTGGCACATAACCTTTAAAAGAAGTAACAACTGAAAAAGACTTGAAGCTGGTGAAAAAATGCAGCAAAACAAAATGGTAGTGGTACGTTAGTAGTCAGTCCATAGTCAGAAGGTTAATGTCACACTAGTAACAGAGAGGCAAAATTCTCATAGCAACTGGTAACAGCATCAGGCCATGTGCTGGATTTGGTGGGGAATCATAGCTCTCAACAAATCAACAACAAATCTAAATAAAATCAGGATAAATCCAGTAATAATCAGGGACAATCAGGGACATTTTTCAAATATTAGTATCATTAACCTGAGACATTGACAGTATAAGAGACTATGAATTAATACGCATTTTCTGAAGTAAACATCTGTAACTCTAATTATTGCCATTGTTTGTTATGTGTAATGCAGCTCCTTTTCTCCAAAAGTCACAAGTTTTAGCAGGGATAAAGAGCGATAGAGCTAAAATGTGTGAAAATCAGGGACACCCCTGAAAGTGAAGGACAGTAGAGAGGTATGGTGGGGTTGCAGTGTTAGGGAGGCCAGATAACAAAGTGTAGGAACATAGGAATATACTAAGCAAGCAATCATGGGGCCCTTAAGATGCCTGGCCATATACAGCTTTAAGCAGACCCTTTAAATCACTTCATAGTGCTCACCCCCAAAACAAGCATGGTTGAACATGATGACCCTGATGTGAATTTGTGTCTACCCATGTTAAATTTATAGTGCTAACAAAAATACTCTGTGGTTCTGCAGCGTGAAAGATGATCATCACTGACATTGAGGAGCTCTCTGACCATGTCACCCAGGCTGGTATGAGTCTGACTCTGAGTAGCATCCTGCCCTCACCCAAAATGATGCCAGCATATGAAGAAAAAATGATCAGTTTCAACAATTGGTTAAACTACTGCTGTCATTCAAAGGGGATCCAGTACTTATCAGCCTGGGATGACATGCTTGACAAGCCACGTTGCTTCGCCAGAGACGGCTTGCACCTGTCGCCCCTGGGCTTTCGAATACTGGCCAAGACTCTTGCCGCCCCAATACTGCCTTTTTTAGGCAAGGCTCAAAAGACAAACCCACCTCCATAAACAACAATAATAAACAAAAACTGAGGGTAATGCTGCTCAACGTCAGAAGTCTAAACCTCAAAATGCACGCACTCGAGACTCTCCTTAGTATGGAAGAAATTGACATATGTGCAGTGACAGAAACCTGGTTCAAGGCTCCAGAGAGCACCCCAGCACTACCAGGCTATAACTCCTACCATACCTTTAGGTCCCAAAACCAGGACCAGAACACAAAAGGAGGGTGTGTGTCCATATTCATTAAGAACACCCACACCTCCAGGCTAGTAGCACAGCACGCGGAATCCGAGACCATCTAAGTGCAATTGACAGCGGGTAAATTGACTGTTCAATTTATAGCTTGCTACAGATCTCCCACCTTGTCTCAGGACCCTCATGCAGCATTCCTGAGAACATTAGAAAGTACGAAGATTCTACCCAACACCATGCTACTGGGTGACTTCAACTATCCAAACATTGACTGGGAAAACTATTCAAGCTCAAACGCCCTAGCCCAATGCTTCCTTGAGTTTATAAACTCAAACGCCCTGGAACAGCTGGTCACCACTCCCACGAGAGGTGACAACATACTGGACCTGGTCATCACCAACATGGGGAACCTATGTTCCACACCTGAGGTAAACTCGTCATTGGTAAGATCAGATCACAAACTAATCACATTGGACATCCACATTCCGACCCCCCCACACACACACAGTCAAGGAAATCAAGGTAAAAAATTCTCTAAAGCCAACTTCACACTCCTCAAGACCGAGGTGGAAAGTTTCAAAGCTCCCAATCAAATGGAAAATGATGACCCATCGGCAGAATCCTTTACAAGTGCATTCTATGAACACCTTCAAGAATGCATGGACCGAGCCATCCCAAGTAAAACCAAGACCAACTCCTCAAAAAAGAGGAAGCCAGTCTGGTGGACCCCGGCCATAAATAAACTTTACAACAGAAGGAGGAAACTCCTGCAAGATAGAACAAAATCCCATAATAAAAAGGCATCTCTGATTAACATCAGTAAAAAACTGCACTCCCTCATTAAATCATCCAAGGCCAACTTCGAAAGAAAAATAGCCAATGACTCTAAGGATAACCACAAGGCCTTCTTTAACTATGTCAAGAGTCTAGGGGCAAACTCTCAGATATGCTCCGAGCTAGTGCATAATGGCCATAAATACACTGAACCAACCGACATTGCCAACATCCTGGCTGACAAGTTCAGTGCAAACTTCACCACCCTCTCCACCAAAGGGGCTAGCACCCATCCCAGTAGAATCCCGATATCTCAGACACACAACTAAAGACAGCCCTTGCAAAGGCCAAAAACACAGCATCAATGGGACCAGATGGTATCCCAGGTTGTGTCTTACAAGAGCTAGAAAAAATGAACTAACCCCCCATCTCAAAACACTATTCAAACTCAGCCTCTCTACAGGCTATGTACCCAAAGAATGGTGTACAGCAACAGCCGTACCACTCCACAAAGGTGGTGCCAAAACTGACCCTGGGAACTATCACCCTATAAACTTGACTAGCTTGGTCTGCAAAGCCATGGAACGCATTGTCATGGAGCTCATTAACAGGAACATTGGGAACCTCCAGACACTGGACCCCACCCAGTTCGGCTTTGTTAAAGGCAGATCTTGCCTCCTGAACTTGGTTGACTTCTTCAAAACAGTCACCAAGGCAATAGATAAAGGGAAGGTGGTCCACACAGCATATCTGGACCTCGCTAAGGCATTTGACACCATCCCACACTCAGGAATCATAGACAAACTCACCAGCTTAAATATCAACCCCCATGTCACGAGATGGGTTGCCAATTGGCTCTCAGACAGAACCCACATGGTAAGAGTGGCAGGCACCATGTCTGACTCTAAACCAGTCACAAGCGGAGTCCCACAGGGGTCAGTCCTGTGACCCCTCCTGTTCGGTATATATTTCTCCGAAGTACAGGCAAATGCAGAGGGACTGCGGCTAACCAAGTTTGCAGATGACTGTAAATTGGGTGCAATAATTGACTCTCCGGCTGACACAGACATCCTGCAAAAGGGTCTCTCAGAGACAAACACCTGGTGTCAAAGTCACGGCCTCAAGCTAAATGCCAAAAAATGCATAGTAATCCCATTTGGGAAAAACAAAGTACCTACAAACTACCACATAGATGGGAATCCACTAAGTACAGAAGAAGTAATTAGGGACCTGGGTACCCAAGTAGATAGCATGCTCTCCTTTGAGAACCACATAGCCAAAACAGTCAGGAAATCCTTCTATGTGGCACACCTGATCACAAAGGGTTTCTCATCCAGATCCACGGAGGTGATTGTGCCCCTTTACTCCTCACTCATTAGGCTCATAATAGAGTACAATTCCCCATTTGGGATGTACCTCACTAGACACCTGCAACAACTAGAAAGACCACAGAAGTACCTCACAAAGAGGATTAAGGGCCTTAAACAATTACCCTATGAAGCACTACCAAAAAAGTTCCAGCTCTTCTCAGTCGCTTACCATCTGCTCAGAGGTGACCTATGCCTGACCTATAGGGCCATGTCAAACCCTGAACTAATGGACATGCTTCACCTCAAAAAAATGAGATCCCTCAGAACCACTCATTCTAGCAACTTGAACCTATGCACAGCAATAAACAGGACATACTGGAGAGATAGATTCCTGTCCCAGTGACTCCCCTCACTCTGGAATAGAATCCCAATCCATATTCGACAGAGCTCCTCTCTGACCCTCTTCAAGAGAAATCTTGATGAGTGGATGGGTAATCGTAAGTTCTACCCTGTGATCACTTCAGGAGCCCTGTTAGACAGAGGCCCAGGTTACTAATGTAATGGGGAGGCAAAAGCCATCACTCTGTGGCTAGGCTTATAAATGCCCCTGGGCAGATAGCCTAGCACTTACCTATAAACCTATGAACATATTTTAGCTGGGGATACACTTGTTAATTCAAAATGTGCATGTCGCTGGACCCTTGAAATACCACTGGCATCACACAAAATATTTGTCTCTTATGAAGCATTGGCTTCAGTCTGCAAAATACATGTTTATGTGCTGTTGCAAGTAAATATTCTAACACTAGCAATGTACACATGAAAAAAAAATAAAAACTGGGCTAACAATTAGTTTGCGTTTCCATTTAAATAACATATATATTAAACAGTTAGCCTATGAGGTTCTAGCTGATTAATAATAGCTTCTACATGTGTATATGAAAAGTGCTTCTGCATATGAAGTCATGAGGTACAGAATGTGGCAGGAGTAGCTACACTGTGGGGATTGTGCAATGTTTAATGATCATATCTATAGTAAGTGCAGAGGATTAAAGTCCTGAGCTGTTAGTGAGTTGCTTCCTGTAGTGTAGGGTACATACTTTGATTTCTTCTACTTCTATTTGCCTGCAATGTGATTCTCTACAAGTAAAATGATCATCCAGTGCTCCCAGATCACCCCTGAAAAGGGACATGTGTGCCCATTGGGCTTACGTAGTTAACAAATGAATAAAATAAAATAGAACAAATCATAATTCAGTTGCAGGATGTATTCAGCAGCCACTATTAATATATAATACATCTTCTCCCCTCCATCTAATTACAAGGTACCAGTGCTACAACTCCAATGTGGTAACAAGAAGGTAGTTTGCAACAGACAGCCAAAGCACTGGTCTGGTAATAATAATGAGGGCTGAAACTTACATTAGTAATAAAAGGAAATGAACTATTAAGAGAGATTGAGAGGGAAAGATAATTCGGGCATTATCTGGATCTGCAAAATCATGTACGAGCAGTGTGTATGACACAGGAACAGAAGACTACAATTGCTACAAAAAATACATAAACTACTGGTTAGACCTTAGGAAGTATTTCTTCATAGAAAGAGTGGTTTGTGCTTGGAACAAGTAATCAGAAAGAGTGGTCAGATGTTACTTAACAAGGTCATTTGAGAAAGGCTAGGCCAGATTTATTTGTCATTTTTAAGTGGGTAGATAGACACCGGTTCACAGGCCCTTTTCAGCTGTATGCACACATGCAATTTAATTTACTCAGGTAACCGATATGTTTTAGGGAAAAAGCCAGACTATCAAGAGAAAAATTGTATGCAGGCAAAGGATCAACAAGCATATCAAGAATAAAGTCCAGACATTGAAGCTGTGTGGCAGCGAACTTACCAATCAGGCACTATGTTGTCCCAAGATGACGGACAGAAGGGAGAAGGAGAATGGGAAGAGGAGTTGCAGAATGTTAGCTACATGTTAAAGGCCGACTTGCAAGGCAAAATGACTCCTTTTGCTAACATTACATATGTGTGTATGTATGTCTGAATGGTAACTTCTTTGTGCCTCTAAGCTGCTTATTAGAAAATAACCTCTGGCCTCAGTGGACTACCTGGTAAACACTATGAAAATTAATTTATACATTAAAATGGCAACATTTCCATGTTTTTTTATTAAACGTCTCATTAATCAATGTAGGTGTTTTAAATAAATGTCAAATAGAACTTGTAGATCTGCCAAATGTTTAATTGAAATTAAGTAGTACACTGAATGTGGAATAAAGGTTGTTCACAGTGGTACTGACAAGCATGATTGTCCAACAGAAATTACATCCTTAGGAAATTACCACAAGTTTCTTTGTAATTTTAATAACAACTTTATTACATGCAAACAGGAGAGCAAATGAAAACCAACCAAGAATTATTTAGTTGATCATTAACTTCATGATGCAGTACGGAAAAGGATTACACTGAAAAATGTTAATAACCACTTCAGCATTGAATAGAAAGTTTGAAACAATGTAAACATATTTCACTGATCCTTAAATGCTTCAGAATATCTGTCCTTATTAATGTATCTCCACAGTCTGTGTTCATTTAAAGCTATTTACCTAATTAAGTAATCAGAGCCAGTTTTCAGAGTTGTACAGATGAATGACAACAATGGTCAGTGCCATACCAATCGCTAGTCACAACTATTCTTTCCCTTAAAAAATAAGATTAGGGGTGACTTGTCAGTGCTCAGTGACTGAAATAATAAGATTAGGGGCGACTTGCCAGTGCTCAGTGACTGAAATGCAGTATTGTCCAGCTATGGGAAGGCTGATCTCAGGACCCAGGGTTTTTGCTCCAAAATATGTCTTCCTGTCAGGCACTACCATGTGGAAGCACCCCCATCATTCATCAGATTAGGTAATTCCATGTTCTTTTAGTTTGAATGAAGAATAATACCATTTACAATAGATTCAGCAATGTGCATTCCCATGGTAGCATTCCATTTGTTCTTCAAACTCTCAAACATACTCTTGCATTTTAGCAAGGAAAGACCTATAGATTAAAGGCATGGAGTGTGCATGAAGGTGCCATGTAAAATCAGACGTGGACAGTGAGGAGCTATTAACAAGTACAGTGTCTAACAGTGAGATTTAAAGCTGTCCAGAAAACTAAAATCACCGAAGCTGCAAATATTGCTAGAATGATATGTCAGCTTTTGAGGCACAGCCCACACATGCACTGAAGCTTGAAAAATGAAATGTAGCCATTGAGCTACTTAGGGATATACAATTATGCCAACAAAATGTAGCAAGGTTTATTAACTTCCATTTGGGGTGTCCCGTACTCTCATTGCCAAGAGACCTTTTTCCAAGGTGTATACTCAAGACCCCCAGGGTCTCAAATTGATTTTATGCTTTCTAGACTAGACCTATTCTGCTGTATGTGACGTGTCAGTTCTGGAATAAGCCAGATATGTTGAGGGAGGGGCAAACCTGCAGTAGCTGGCAAATGGGACCTTTGTAGTTATAGTGTTGGAAGTCAGGTAAAATGAGACCACTGCACTTTATGGTGCAGGTACTTTGTTTCTCATGTCTCTAAGGCATGTGACACTCTTTTTAAAATTTCTCCATGTTTTCAGTTTCTAATATCATGACAGGAAAGGACCCAATCTCTGAGTCAGGTTGCATGTACTGGGATCATATTTCAATGTGTCTGGAAATTGTTTTTTTTTTTTATTACTCCTGTTACTAATACTACTGGAATGATCTGAGTCTCTTTCTTGCACATTGCTCTAGTTTCTGCTTGCAAATCCTGTTACTTTATAACTTTGTATCTCCAGTATATAAGACATTATGATCACTGGGTGTAGCCATTTCAATGATTAATGCTTCTTTTGTCTTTTTTTGTTTCCTGGACTTCAAAATACCTGTTTTTCTTTTAACTATTTGCTGAACTATTAGTAATGGATGACCTCGTGTGATCTGAGCTTCACTGTTGCTGATAATGCACTGTGAGTCACGTTCTCTTTTTTTCTCAGGTACCTCCATATTGTAGTATTTGCACAATCCCTAATGCAACAATCCTGCCTCATTATTGTACCTTTCAGTATGCAGACTCTCGGCTATCAGCAAACTGCAACCAGCAGTGAAGTGCTTCCATTTCTACTTTACAGAACTTGTATTTGTACATTTCTCCTACTTTTTCATTATACTTTGCATACCATCATGGACATAGCCTACTGTCTTGGGCTGCTGTTATTAGCCTTTCTTCTTCTGGTTTAAATTCACCTGTACTTAACCATTCCTGCATCAAATCTTGGTCAACATGTGGTTGTTGCAGTTTTCTATCTATGTTGCTATATTTGTGGGCTTTCCATTTTTCTTTTTTTTTTCTTCTGGACCTTTTCTTTTTGGCACTTTCAGTTGCTGTCTGATACTCACCTACTTCTGGTTTGAGTTCCATTCCCACTCCTTTCTGTTTATTGATATCACTCCATCTATTCCCAAATATTTATATACTCCCCCTTGTTCAAGCTGCCTTATATCACATTCCTGTCATAGGTTGATATTTTCTTGGTGCTATAGTTTTCTTGTTATAAATGTTGTTTTGCACATTTATCAAGAACAAATGTCATTCCTAAATCATATGAGACCTTTTCAACCATTTGTACTTGTGCTTTCAGCTTCTCATCTGATGACCTATACAATGTTAAATCATTCACAAAAAGCAGATGAAGATGTATTTAACACAACTGATTTCTGGAAGGTAAGGTGTAACCATAACCAGGTTTATTAAGTAAACAGTTTAAATGGTTAAGAGCAAGACAAAACATCAGTGCTTATGAAGAATTACCTGGAATATCTCTCTTTGAATTTTTATCCTTGAGCTAATAAATTGCCCTTTGTCATGGCTCAAATGCAAAATGGTTGGCCACTGTTTCATAGTCACTGCAATGTAATTGATTGATGCTGAGTATATCTTATACATCTGTAGGCATGTCATTATCCATTAATGTGGGGTGCTATCAAATTCTTTTTTTGTAATCTATCCATGTTAAAGATTGACAATAACCACATCCATAGATAATGAAATGTGTTCAGATTTACAACATACAGTCTTTCCTATATAAAGTTATTAATTACTTTTTAGACTTTTGCTGGAAGAGGAGTGAAGTAAATGTCTAAATAGGAATAAAACCTTCAGTAGGGAGACCATTTTGACTAAGTTCAGCTTGGACAGAAGTGGGAGGGGAAGATATTTTCACCTTTTGGTATCATTAGATCTAGCCATGTACAACTGGTATTGGCTGCACTCTCAGGTTTGACTATAAACTCTGATCAATCAATTCCCCATTTAGGTAAGATCGTCAAAATGTTCTATGCCACAGCCATAAAAGGAAGGTAATTGCTGTACGCAGTTTAATTCACATGAAAGACAACAGTTATTTTCATGATTATGTTGCAGAACAGAGTCTTGAAAATATGTCCAACAGTTTTGGGTCTGACAGAACTTCCTGTCAGGGTTTGTAAACCAGAATAACCCATCATTTGCAACTCAGGATGAAAGTATTGACTGCAGTGGTGTGATCATGATGTCCCAAGTATCCCTAACTTGATTTAGGTATTTTGTCAGCATGCCTATAGCCAGAGCAAACAGAAGGAGTAAAGCAGGCAGCCTTGAAGTGTGTCAATTTCCTGTGGAAAATGAGATTAAGACAATTTGTGACTGCCAGTGCAGGCAGGTTCACGAAGAGAAGCTAGCACATAGAAAGAAGGCTTCTACAATTCAAAAGACATGAAAAGAGACACAGGGCAGCAGCTGAAATTGTTTTATCTTTCTATAACTGGGCTAAATTTATCCATACGCAGATAAGAAACTGGCCGCAAAGGCAACTTTTAATAAAGCCATGTTGGGAAGTAATAACCAATCTTGGCAACATGATAGCAACTTCTCTTAGCTAAAATTTTCACTGAGATTGTTATTAGTTTCATTTTTTTTTTCATTTTATGTATTCATTTGTTTTCTGAGAAAGTCTAACTAAGTATTGCAGCAGAGGCCGAGAGAGAAAATCCTCAAGATTTTTAACAGTTTTGTACAGAATACATGGAAATCTTCACAAACATTTAGGTCTAATTTTTGTACGATCATTGGACACATGACCCACCTAAGGAAAAAGCAGGATGTTATCCAGACAAGAAGAGAAGTTATAATTTTTCAATGGCACTGTTGAATAGCTGCCATAATGGGGTGCCACAGCACCTCACAGGGTGTATGCACATAGGGCCATGAAGAATAATGGAAAATTCTTCAATCTACCCATAATGGCAGCCTCATTTCTCACATCTGGTGAAGGTGTCAAATGGGCTGCTAGACAGAGAGAGGTGCTGCTTATCTACAGGTAGTGGTGGCCAACATTGCAAAAAGGTAAATAAATAATGATAAAGTACCTTGGTACCTGACTATATGTAACTGCTCAGATGATCAGAGAACTGTAGGGATAACGTAATGTGAAGCATTGGAGAAAAATGTGATAAATGGGCCAGTGCTGATAATGTGGACAGTACGAAGATGGCATAGGTCTTACAAATTCTGGCTAGACTGCACTGATCAAGTAAGCTTTCATCCATTCAAGAGAGGAGCAACTTCTCTTTGCACCTGGACTGGAGCAGCTGTTCTAGTCACTTCTTTTTGCACCTGGACTGTGTCTTTAAAAGCCAGTTTTGAGGGGATAGTATTCATAGTAAAAAAGTAGCCACACTCTCTTCTTGATCAAACTCCTCAGCCAGCGAGGCAAATCAGTTGGAGGTTGTCATTGTAGCTTGTCAGCCTGAAAATTCTTTAAAAAAATCCAGAAACAAAACTAATAAATCCAAACCAAGGCAAAAAGCAACTGAAAAAGAACTCCAAAGAAATAGCGTACACTGCTTTATTATCCGCTTTCGTCCACAGACTTCATCAGAATAATGCATACAAAACAGTCAAGGTTTAAATAGATAAAACATCACCATAGAAATTAATTGAAATGCAAATCTAATTAATTAAAAACTGAATGACTATACAACTTAAAGAAACAGAAACACTATTAAGTAATATGAAGACAAACTAAGTCATTACTTTTGTTTACTTTTAGTTTCCTGTGCTTTAGAAAGCATTTTACATTAATGGCCTCGTTGAGGCCAGGAGGGCAATCGGATCTCAATTTAATTTGCCAATAGGTCTCCCTTTGGAGTAAATAATTCTTAAAATCCCCCTCCCTCATATCTTTATGACAAATTTCCAGCACTGAAAATAAAAACTTATTAAAGGAATGACACTCTAAGCTATGTTTAAAAAGAGCATTTTTATCGTCCCTTGTTTTGATACAGTATAAGTGTTCCCTAATGCGGTTTCTTAACTGCCTGGTCATCATACCAACATAAAATGCGGTACAAGATGAACACAAAGCAATATAAACAACACCTGAAGAGCGGCAGTTCACAAAACCAGGGACAGAAAAGGTTCTATTGAAATTGGCCACTGAAATGTATGGTCCAGTTGAAATGTACCTACACATATTACAATCATGACAACAATTCATTCCCCTTTTACTAGTTGAAACTCCACACAAAATATTATCATGCCTTTCTAGAATCTTTTTTAAATTAAAATGATTCCTTTGCACGAACAAAGGTTTGTCTCCTAATACATCATGCATTTCAGCGTTCCCCTTAATAACTCTCCAATTCTTTGAAATAATGTTCTGAATATGCTGACAATCGGAATTCATCTCTAATGAACACATGATATTGGAATTCAGTATTTCCCTGTGATTAGTGTTCTTTAAAATAAAATTATCCGCATTTAAACTTAATAACGGTGAATAATGACTAGTCCGCTTGTTGTAAATGTCAGTAGCCATTTGAATTAAATCTAATTTGGGATAACCCCTATCAAAAAACAAAGAAATAATAAAACAAAACTCTTGAAAAACATCAGAGTCTTTAGATGTCATACGGCTTGCCCTGATGAACTGTCCTTTTGGGATATTAGAAATGACATGTTTTAATAATAAAAAACAAATCATCAATAAAACGACAATAAAACAAAATATGTGTTATTCAAAAGATCTTTCTTGTTCTGAAAGCAAAGCTTTGAAAAATGTACAGTCTATGGGCAATAGTTTGAGGTTTATGAAGAGTGACAAAGGTAATAATATTGTCATCATGAAAAAAGATTCCTACATAGAAGGAATACTTAATATTTTGAATAACACTGATGAATACGAGATTATCTCCCTTCTTGATATCCATAAACGCCAACATTCTATACATTCATATTTATATGAAGCACTCATGGAGGGGGATATCAGTCATGAGCTGTATGAATTTTGTGTTATTGAAGAGCCACGCATTGGGGTTTTCTTTGGGATTCCTAAAACTCATAAATCCCTTGAAAATCCACCCTTCAGACCCATTGTTTCGTCACCTCATTCTATTACTGAAGGGTTGGCACTAGTCATTGATGCTCTTTTGGGTCCTACTATCACCCATGAATCATCATTTATTCGTGATTCTTGGCACTTTTTGACCAAAGTTAATCATTTTATTTCAACACATGGTTTTGACCCCCATAGGTATATTATGCTAACTGTTGATGTGGTGTCACTATACACTTGTATTCCTCAAGAGGAGGGTATAGAAGCTGTGCGGAGTTTTTTGTCAAACTATTATTCAGGTTTTTCTCACAACACTATTTCCTTGATTTGTAGATTTTTGGAGATTATTTTAGAGAATATTTTTTTTCTTTTTGAACAAGTTTATTATCGGCAGAAAAGAGGTGCAGCCATGGGGTCCTCAGCTGCCCCTGCCTATGCTAATGTTGTCATGGCATTGTGGGAGCGTCAATTTATACCATTTTTAGTTCAAAAATATCATATTTTGTTTTATTGTCGTTTTATTGATGATTTGTTTTTTATTTTAGATGACAGGCAGGCAATCATTGATGCCTTCCTTACTGATATCAATTCTTTTTCTTCATATTTAAAGTTCGTCATTGGTAGTCATGGAATAAATGTCAGTTTTTTGGATGTGAATCTTAGGTGGGATTTTGAGGAAAAGAGAATGCACAGTCGCATTTATAGAAAAAAGACTTTTAACAATGGGTATCTGCATTATAAAAGTGGGCACCCAAAACATGTCATCTCTAATATCCCAAAAGGACAGTTCATCAGGGCAAGCCGTATGACATCTAAAGACTCTGATGTTTTTCAAGAGTTTTGTTTTATTATTTCTTTGTTTTTTGATAGGGGTTATCCCAAATTAGATTTAATTCAAATGGCTACTGACATTTACAACAAGCGGACTAGTCATTATTCACCGTTATTAAGTTTAAATGCGGATAATTTTATTTTAAAGAACACTAATCACAGGGAAATACTGAATTCCAATATCATGTGTTCATTAGAGATGAATTCCGATTGTCAGCGTATTCAGAACATTATTTCAAAGAATTGGAGAGTTATTAAGGGGAACGCTGAAATGCATGATGTATTAGGAGACAAACCTTTGTTCGTGCAAAGGAATCATTTTAATTTAAAAAAGATTCTAGAAAGGCATGATAATATTTTGTGTGGAGTTTCAACTAGTAAAAGGGGAATGAATTGTTGTCATGATTGTAATATGTGTAGGTATATTTCAACTGGACCATACATTTCAGTGGCCACTTTCAATAGAACCTTTTCTGTCCCTGGTTTTGTGAACTGTCGCTCTTCAGGTGTTGTTTATATTGCTTTGTGTTCATCTTGTACCACATTTTATGTTGGTATGATGACCAGGCAGTTAAGAACCCGCATTAGGGAACACTTATACTGTATCAAAACAAGGGACGATAAAAATGCTCTTTTTAAACATAGCTTAGAGTGTCATTCCTTTAATAAGTTTTTATTTTCAGTGCTGGAAATTTGTCATAAAGATATGAGGGAGGGGGATTTTAAGAATTATTTACTCCAAAGGGAGACCTATTGGCAAATTAAATTGAGATCCGATTGCCCTCCTGGCCTCAACGAGGCCATTAATGTAAAATGCTTTCTAAAGCACAGGAAACTAAAAGTAAACAAAAGTAATGACTTAGTTTGTCTTCATATTACTTAATAGTGTTTCTGTTTCTTTAAGTTGTATAGTCATTCAGTTTTTAATTAATTAGATTTGCATTTCAATTAATTTCTATGGTGATGTTTTATCTATTTAAACCTTGACTGTTTTGTATGCATTATTCTGATGAAGTCTGTGGACGAAAGTGGATAATAAAGCAGTGTACGCTATTTCTTTGGAGTTCTTTTTCAGTTGCTGAAAATTCTTTGCTGAGATCTCGAGCTAGAAAGTGCAGGAAGTGTGGCAGCCCTGAGAACTGTTGCTGTAATCCATTCCCTCTGTGCAAGCTCTCACTGTATAGCAGGAGCTGAATGATCTTGTAAATCTGTTTGAATTAAGTAACTTCCATCAACTGGGACACCTCCTGCAGAGAGGACAATGTCTTTCTTGGAGCCAGTGTCCAGAAATGCATCAATCTTTTTGATTATGTCAAACAAAGTTTGTTGTTGTTGGTATTCAAGTACTAGGGTGACCAGGAACCATAATCAAAACCACAATAATCTTATAATAAGCAGAACCATGTCCTTCCATTCATTAAAATACATTGCTGTAGTCTGGGGCAAATCAATCGGCAACTACAGGAGGTTTAAGATTGCATTCCATCTCATTGTCTCTCCATAGCATTCACTCACAATCACTAAAATCTAGAAAATGAACAATGAACAATAAAGTGCCTGCAAAGTGTCACAGTCCCAGGCCTTGGCTACCATCCTATCAGCCCTTTTGATTACAATTAGAAAGCTAATCTTGAAAAACTGGCTTAGTTCACTGTGAAAAAAAAATGGACAGCCTCAGTGTTTTCTTTGCCATCAGGTAGGCCAGTGATCTCTAAATTATTTATACTTCTAGTCATCTAATTTCAACTTTGTCTTTTGTATAGCATGCATGTTGTAAAAGAGTGATTTGATAGGAATATTAGATGACCACATTTTGCAGCACACAGAGCTCAAACTGTTGTTGATCAGGATGGATTTTTGGTTATCATCGGATTACAAAGACCTGCTGTCTTTGATCGCCTGCTGCACCAGAGATTTGAGTGTTGTCAATGATTCCTGAATGGGATCCTCATCCCTGGGATTATCAGAGGAGTGAGATGTCTTTGCACCATAGACAGCAAGAAAGAATTCTGAAAAAGTTGACAAACTGTAATGGAGACCCTGATAAATTGTAAAACATAATTAAGATTACATGAAGCAGTTATGACAGTATAAAAAACAACAAGTATTAAATAACTTACACAGGAATAATTAAGAAATTCCCCATGGGAAGTCTGCTGCAAGGTATAAAGGTATGCTCTTTATGTAAATTCACCTAGCACATTCCCCAAACATGACAAGTTCACAACAGTTCCCTCGGAGTATACTCCCAATTTTACTTGCCAGTATGCTCAGAGGATGAGACTGCCAAGATTTACAAAAGGTCAAATAATGGTCAAGGTTTTCATTTTAAGGAAAATGTCTAGAGGTTTGTTTATGAAGCAATTAATATAGTCTGGCTAATACTTAGCACTGCACTGTCTCAATGATATTGGAGTCTGCACTACCTCTATGATCGGTTGTTCTCCTATTCTTGACTTCTCTTAATCATACCGCTGCACTCCTTTCAGCAAAGCAGATCCCCATTCAATCTTACTTGTTAAAGTGTAGGAAGTGTCCATTAAGCCAAAGTGCCAAGCACGAATTCTAATCATGGAATGTTAAGATTAAATAATCTGTCTGACACACTGAGGATGTATTGGTACTTGAAAAATCGTGATCACATAGGAAAATTATTCTATAACAGTCTGAGGAATGGAATATTAACACAAACCTTTCAGTTACAAAACTTGGGAAAGACAGAGGAGCTTTCTCACTAAACTGTGTTTATGTTAAATATCACAGAGCTGTGTAGAAATTGTCTCTGTCAAAAACTGCATGTCTCACTCAAGAGTAAAAACTGAATAAGTAAGTAAATGAATAAATAAAAATGTCATTTGTGGTGCTCAGTGACAGCTGTTTGTAAAAACAAGTTATAATCTGTAACAGTCACAGGTTATCTCTGATTAACCTATTAAATTTAACAGGTTGCTCTTAGGTAACCCGTTTGCATTAATCTCATGTTTTCCTGTAATATGCATTGTACTTGACAAAATATGCCATTGCTGTTTACAATTTGTTGATGGCATGCAATCAAACTGAAAAAGAAAAACACTTTCTAGGTAGTGAAAGCTTAGCTTGCATGGAACCATTCATTGTCACATTCTCCCCCCTTCACTTTTTTGTAATTAATTTTTGTAACAGTTCTACAGTATCATACCTGACTTTATCATTTGTTGGCTCTTTCAAACACTTGCAAGGGTGTGAAAAAAATACCACTACTATAACTATTCTCTGATAAACAGGAGGAGCAAAGATAGATAACACAAATACAGTGTTACAATGTATGTGGGAAGCCATTAACACAATAGCACAATACTAAAACAACAGAAATGTTTGTAGTGAGAACCAAAACAGACAAAAACCACTGGAAAACAAAATCCAAGAACAAAATGGTACAAACAACACCCTGTTTAAATTCCTATACTGACCAATCATGTTGGTGTACTCGTTTAAAGCAACACCACATTTTAATATACTATAAGCACCAACATTTGTGGTATCAATGTACCAAAATAAATATATACATAAAAGTACATAATACAGACATAATACAGTCAAAAACTTTGTAATAAAATGTGATTTTATATCAAACACTAAAAAGTGTGTGTGTGTGTGTGTGTGTGTGTGTGTGTGTGTGTGTGTGTGTGTGTGTGTGTGTGTGTGTGTGTGTGTAATCCACTATTACAATAGCACAATGCAATTTTTTTAAGATTTAACTCTACCTGTCATATCAAAGATATATAGAGTTGAAGGGACTTAATACCACTGCTCATTTAAGGCTATAACTCTTCCTCTAAGTTTCAGCGTCTCATTTTCCTATACACATTTTGACTTGTTTATACTTGCAGGGATGTTTGCACATCCAACATAAGAGGAAGTGGGTATGCACAACCATGCATGTATGCAGCACAGAGTGAGCAGCAATACTCTTGTAGCCTGAGCAAGTTTCATTCTGCTACACTTAAGGGTATGAGATTAAGGTGGGATGAGATGACAGAAGGCAGAACAGCTTGAATATCAATAAGTTAAACAGCATTTTTGCCGGGTTACTTTAAAAGACAGCCTAGTGGCTTGCAATATAACACACATTTTTTTTTTCTTAGTCACTCACACGCCCATGAGCATTGCAGCTAATGTGAGCTGCTCAAAAGACAGTTCTATGGCAAAAAAAAATAAAAAAATGAAGACATTTTATTTTTAATCTTATCTCTTTGTGGTACTAGTGTCCCTGGAACTCTAGTTCCTCAATTCTTCTTAATTCCATCAGTTTCCATCTGCAAACTGTACAACTCTGAGCAAGTCACTTAAATAGATAGTGCTACCGGGTTGCCCCTGAAAAGGGACACTAGGATTACTCAGTTATCAAATAAATAAATAAAAATAAAGTTGAATACTGTAAGTAATTATTATTTTTTCTAGCATAAAATTTCCTGTCGTTTTGTTGTATTAATATGGTTATGCTTTTCCGGTTGTTTTCTTCTTCTTCTTCCCAGAATGCACTCTGTGTCTAGATAAGATTATTTACTTCTCATTCTGCTGTTAAAGGATGCTACATCTATTCACTATGAATTAAAGTAAGTTTAAAGTGTGCAGAATTGCTGCTTACTTTCAACATCTCTAAACAGCAAGTCAGTAATTCTTTTTCAAGTGATGCAGTCTGGTTTGTGCTCTTTGCCATTAACTCATTTTCTGCCATAGAGCTCTGGAAGTTATTTCCAGAGCATTTTAACAAATCAGATTACAGTCTCGCAATTCAAGCAAATGTTCATATTTATAGAACCATAAGAATTAATACAGAAGTGAAAAATGGAAAACTGAATTTAGAGGTATCAACTGTTAGATTCTATGTCTTAAACCGGATTTTACAAATCACAATAAATACAGTAAGTATTACATCCGCAATGCTTTGTAAACACTTAACAGTACCTCAGTAACCACTCAAGCTAAACAGTAGGCAGTACTTCGTTCATTCAGCTGTGAACTGTCAACTGAAGCTAAAGAATTTTATCAATGTTGCTTAGTTGTTAGGATATTTAGAAGAACGACAATGACAATGGTTTAAACAAACAGTGTAATAACAACATGTAATGGCTCCTTAGTTGCACTACAAAGAAATGAATGAATGCAGTTGTTATGGTAGGCATGTAAGCTTTAAGATGGCATCTTGAATGGCTTATCATGTAGCATAGTTTTGTGGTTATTGATGTAAGCATGACATGGCAATATTCAGTAACTAAAGGCATCCTAACGACAGGTCTGCAGGCATCACTTGGGTTTAATGAGACCATAATGAGCCTTTTTTCCTGAGCTACAAAATGGTGAATAAATTAGATTTTTAGTAAAACAAGACATTAGTCAGTTGCAAGAGCTTCACCTCGCTTGCTCACAGTCTGTTACTTGTACCAGATTTCTTGACATTGTATCCTCAGTTGCACTCTAAGGTTAAACAGTAGCAGATCTGTTAATCCCTAAATATTAGTAATTTTATGGCCTTAGCATGTAGGAAAGAATGATGCTATGCAGTGAAAGACCTGTGAATTCTCAGATGTGGGTTAATGACTACTGACAGAGGAATAGAAGGAAGGGGTACAAGTATCTCACTATGCAAGCTTTTCTTGCACCTGAAAATTTGAAATGTGATATCCAATACAATGTAAGAACCAGGCAGATAAATGCCAAAGACATTGTTATAAGATTTCACCCAAACCTAGCTTCTTTTGTACTGAGGAAGCTAAAGGGAGTCAAAATGTGACAATGAGAGAAACAGTTAAGTTATACTTCACTTATATCTAACAATGTATGGATTATTTTGTAGGAAGAAAATGCAGATTAAGAAAGTAAGTATGGAGAAATAATGGAAAGCAGAATACAGTGGGATGATAACAGAGGTGTGGGACCGCAGGTATTAGATGATCAGGGTTCAATCTGTGTCCCAAGCAATGGAGAAACAAATGGAAAGACAAGGAGAGGAATGAGGAGACATTCTCTCTGGGGGGAGGTTGTCCTAGGGAGGCATGCCATTGTCCTTTTACCAACAGAGGAAGGAAACATGGAGATCAACACAGCCATGAAGCCTTACTACTTAAGGGTTACATGTAGGTACTGGAACAACATGTGACAGGGTCTGACGTCACAATGGGCTGACTCTACTGAATAAGCCGTATAACACCCACTCTCACTTACACAAAACAGAAAGTACAGCAGCTGCAGCCATGCAACAAGACGTAGAAGCTTCAGAGCTGTCTGCTGCTGGTGGAGCTTGCACTTGTGATGGATCACAATCAGAATGGGGATGATTAGGAAGTAACATTGCATTCACTATTCAGAAAGAAGATGCTAGTCTAACTCTGTATTTGGTCATCTTTATGGTTACGTAAAGGACTTTCACTTTCATAATACCAGGGAGAACAGAAACCCTAGACTAAGGTTTATGCCACCTACTTGCAAGTTATTGGCACAATTAATTATGTAGTTAGGATTATTACCCAAGAGGTCAGTCAAACAGCAGAAACACATCAAGCAAAGAGAAAAGCCAAAAAAGGAAACAACTTAACATCTTTTGCAGGGTGTCTCATGAAGAAGAAACAATAGGCTTGAAAAACTAAAAAGCATTTGCCATCTCTGTTCAATTTTCTGTTAAAGTTATATTAAGCTTTGATAACTACTTTAGTCAGCTGTCATTCCACTGTAGTTTAGGTATTCTTTTACACACCATGCATTAATTTGCTAATATCATTTTCTTATTTATTGGTAGCCAGCTTTAGGTATATGTGTCTGCATTCAGGAGTAACCTGAAAAACCTGCCCAGTCATGACATTCAGAGTCACATAGTCTGCAAGTGTAGATTTTAATAATCAGATGTAAGACTGATGAATAAAGCTTGCATAACTCTCTGAGCTACACTACCAGAGAAGGAGTCCCCCCCCAAAAAGCACACATGAGGAGATACATGTAGTGTCTTCACAAAGATCACCTGTTTCCCAGTGTAACACATAATTACCAAAACAGTAAGAAAAAAAAAAGACAAATCAAATAAACACCATCTCATTAAAAACTATTTTCAAACAGGCTTTGATGCCCGTAAAAAAACAAGCTAAAATGACACGAAAATGCATGTGCTTCAAAATAACGTTTAACACTATAAGAAAGGCTTAACTAAACAACTGTGAGCAAATGTTACAAATCTCAGAAACTAACAGACTTATTTTTGCTTTGCCACAAATTTCACTTCCTTACCATGTGAGTTGGAAAAAGTCACTCTCTCTTCATGTTACTTTTCTTAGAAAGTTTACGTTTTATTACTTCTCTTGCTAATCTTACCAGCGTGCCTTCCCAAATTATTTATGCTGATTTCTGATCACATATTGTTCCTTTGCTACAATTTCTGGATAGTGTGAATGGAAAGGTATAAAGAAGGAAAAAATATTTAATGAATATTTTACTTTGGGATCCAAGATGGAATCTGGTAGCTTTAGTCTGTTTCTGATGATCTATTTCCTGCAAACATGATTACTGCCAACAACGCCAACGTAGAAAGTTCCAATGTGAAACTCACAGCTTGTGCCTAATATGTAAAAGAAAAATTAAATGACAAAGATCACCAATGGCTCTGCTAAATTTGCCTCACATCCAGCCATCCTGTGTATCACAAAAAGTGATTCACAGGGTGAAGAAGTACAAAAACCACAGCATAGATGTGAAAAAGTGTGTGTGTGTGTGTGTGTGTGTGTGTGTGTGTGTGTGTGTGTGTGTGTGTGTGTGTGTGTGCATGTGTGTGCATGCATGTGTGTGTGCGTGCATGTGTGTGTGTGCGTGCACGTGTGTGCGTGTGTGTGTGTGTGTGTGTGTGTGTGTGTGCGTGCACGTGTGTGTGTGTGTGTGTGTGTGTGTGTGTGTGTGTGTGTGTGTGTGCGTGTGTGTGTGTGTGTCTGTGTGAGAACAAACACATGAATCAATAAAACAGCACTTACTATACTAAACATAGAAAAGATGTGATACAAAGAAACATCACAGATTTATTTTATTTATTTTACATTTGTATACCGGGAAAGACTGATTGGGATAAGACCCATTTTCAGCAGACGCCTGGGGAGAAAAGCTCCACATACAGAGATTATACAAAACGTATACAAGAAATTACACAAAAAATTTACAAGACATAAAGAAGAACATAAATTACATTCTATGCTATTATAGGTGACATTTGTATTATACAGTCATCTGATATAATTCCTTATTGTGGTTTCTCAAAGTAAGCTGAGGAAGGGTTTGTAGGGGGGAATTGGATAGAAAAAGATGAGGTTACAGGTTATCTAAACATGAGAGACATCATAGATTATGAGGCGGTCAGGGAAGAAGAAAAAAATGTGACCAGAAGTATTAAAACTAGTTAGCCTAGAGTAGTATAGGGGCAAAGCCAGGTGTCATTAAGATCATTTTTAAGAATATTTTTGAATCGGTTGGTATTTGTGTTGGTTCTGATGCTGTGAGGTAGTGAATTGCACCTTGTTGCTACATGATTCGAAAATAAGGAGTCTCCTGCTGTATTAGTGGATTTGGACACTTGTAATAGAGATTTATTTGCTGACTGAAGACTTCGATTTGTGGTTTGTGGCTGGAGAATATTTAGAAGGGCAGGGTTTTTTCAGGTTGCTATACTAGTTTGTTTGCTAAGGTTAATTGGTTATCTTTATTTTACAGACAGTTGATCATGCTGCGTTGAATGGAAATACCTGTAAACTGTGTTCTCTATTATCTGTTAACTGTTTTATGATGTACATTTTATGCATTTGCATTTCCTTACTGTATAAATTTTTATACATTTATTTTACCTTTAACATTATGTAACCATTATTGTATTGCTTATGGAGCTTTTCTCCCCGGGCCTCCACTGAAAATGGGCACATTCTGGCCCAGGGGAGTTCCCCGGTAATCAAACTGAAAATAATTAAAATAAAATAAATAAATTATAGGATAGAAGTTGTGGGAGTTCTAACTAGGAGAGCTTCTTTAAGGAGTGACAGTGGTGGGTATGATGTGGGCAGTCGGTTGCAAATTTAGCTGTTTTATTGTAGAATGTTTCAAGTTTAATTAAATCTGTCTTTTTAAGATTGGTGAGAACTGGGGAAGCATACAGAAGTGGTGATAGAAGATGGGTTCTAACAATGGCAACCCTAAAGGTGTTAGTTAGATACTTTTTATTTCTGTAAAACGTACCCATTTTTTCATGAATTTTCTTAAGTGTTTGTGCTATATGCAGGTCATATCTTAGGTTGCTATCTGCTATTAATCCTAGTAGTTTTGTTTGTGAATCAACATCATTTTAGTATTATTCCTAGCTGTGATGTAGAAGATGCAGAGAGGGAGAGGATCTTGTGGGTTGGAAGATCATGAGTTTTGTTTTATTGGAGTTGAGTATAAGCTGATATGTTAGAGAGCCATAGCTCAGCATCTGAGAATGAATTTTGGTTATATCATGAAGGTGTAGCAGGTTATTAGTGGCGAATGTAAGTGTTGTGTCATCTGCATATTGGATAGTTGACGCCAGTGAGGTAGCACTACGGAGGCTGTTTGTAAAAATAGTGAAGAGTAGCGGCCAAAGAATTGAGCCTTGAGGTACTCCTAGTGTGACGGGAAGAGGGGAGATAGTACATTAAGCCATTTTACAGATTGTTGGCAGTCCTGTAGATAGCTTTAGAATCATTGAAGGGCAGAGTGGCTGAGGTTCAGTTTGGAGAATGTATTTAATAGTTTGGGGTGGGAGACCATATCAAGGGCCTTGGACATGTCTATACAGACTGTAGAGACTATTTTACCATTGTTTCTGAGTTGGTTGATGGTATTGGTGAAACTGAGGGGTGCAGTTGTGATACTATGATGGGGCCTAAAACCAAGTTCAAAGAAACAAGAACACGCAGAAAAACCAGTCAGGATACAAAATGCAAAACAGTAGTAAAAAAATCCAGAGCCTGGAAACATTGAGGTAAAATGCAGCATTTATTCCAAACAGGAAAAAAAATCACAAAGCTGTTGAGATCAACCCTTCATCAGTGTGTAAAAAAAGAGATCAAATGACTTCATTTAAATAGTAAATTCAAACCATAAAACTAATCACATGACACAGTTATATTAAGCACTTCAGTTTAAAGACACATATACAGGTAAAATATCACCGGCAGTGAGTATAGCCATAAAATAATTAAAACATTTAACAAAAACCCATCCACACAAGATGTTATTTCAAAGTTAGCTGTCTTCTTTTTAAAATAGGTTTAATGCTTACTGATGTATTTAAACCCAGAAAACAATCCACTTCAAAAAGTGTGATCCATGAGTGTTCACATACTTCTAACTCATTATTAAGATCCTCCCCTTTTTTCTTCTGTCTGATGTCAATCACTCTAAAGTTAAATGTAAATAATATGCATGCCACACACACTGTTAAGGTTGTAGTCAAAAGGACAAATCTTAAGAGCCAGTCAACTTAACACGGATGAGGCCAAGTTTAAATTGGAATTGGACAGAATGACCACAGATTTTAAATGCTGTGGTTATAATAACTCATTACTAAGATGTACAGCAGATGAAGTTATTATGGAAAGAACAGGCAACGAGAGACCCCACTTTTCTAGCAATACTAGCCATGTTAATTCTGGTCATAATTCTATTAAAAATAAGAATATATATGCTATGTCACGACATATAATCGGAGATCAGAGACTGTTAAGTACATTATTAGAAATAATTGGGGTATTCTTAAAAACATGTCTGAGATAATAAGAATAGTTGGAGAGGCCCCCATGTTTTCATATCGTACCTGTTCAAATTTGAAACAAAGATTATGCTATAAGGACTTTAAAAATAATAAAAAGTTGAACATAAGTAGAAAACAGGGTACATTTCCTTGTTATAGTTGAATATGCTGTGATGATATAAGTACAAGTTGTGAATTTATACATCCTAACACTAAGAAGAAATATACTTTTAGGTGTTATACAACTTGTAATACCACTGCCATCGTGTATATGGCATGCTGTAAGGTGTGTTAAGCATTCTACATGGAGAAATTCACAAGAAGGTTGAAGGACAGAGTTACTGAACACATATCTGAAATACATAGAGAGGTAGCAACTAATGCTTTGGGTAAGCATATGAGGGAGAAAGGAGGTGTACATACATTTAATTTTAGAGTGATTGACATCAGACAGAAGAAAAAAGGGAGGGATCTTAATAATGATTTAAAAGTATGTGAACACTCATGGATCACACTTTTAGAAGCTGATTGTTTTCCAGATATAAATACAGCAGTAAGCTTTAAACCTATTTTAAAAAGAAGACAGCTAACTTTGAAATAACATATTGTGTGGATGGGTCCTAATTAAATGTTTTACTTATTTTATGGCTATACTGATTGTCAGTAACATTTTACCTGTATATGTGTCTTTAAGCTGAAGTGCTTAATATAACTGTGTCATATGATTAGTTTTATGGTTTGAATTTACTATTTAAATGAAGGCATTTGATCTCTTTTTTTACACATTGATGAAGGGTTAATCCTGAAAGCTTTGTGATTTCTTTTCTTGTTTGTAATAAATGCTGTATTTTAACTCAATGTTTCCAGGCTTTGGATTTCTTTACTACTGCCTAAAACCAAGTTGACATGTTGCTAGCATGCTGTTGAAGGTAAGATAATGAATCAGTTGGGAGTGGATACATCTTTTGAGGAGTTTAGATAGTGGAGTAATAATGGCGATCGGTCTGTAGTGGGTCTGCTCTGTGGAATTTCCACCATTGTGTAAGGGGATAATGTGTGCAATTTTCCATATTGCCGGGACATGTTGTTCTGCTCTGGACCTGTTAATAAGGATCGACACTGGATAAGTTATGGCTTCAGCTGCTTGTTTTATATATTCAGCTGGTAACTTGTCAGCTGCTATGGAAGAGGATTTGAGTTTTTTGAGTAGTTTCTTAATGGTAGCTGTGGGAACAGGCTGAAAGGAGAAGGAGTTGTAGTTAATATTGAGAGGTTTGGAGGCTAGTGATAGTTCTGTGGAATTACATTTAATTAGAGCTAGTACACTTTCAGTGAAGTATTTATTGAATTCCTCTGCAATGATGGTAGGAGAGTGTGGTAAGTTGGGGGAAGGGGTAGTGGAATGTCCTAGGTGGAGAATGGCATTTATGGTATTCCACAATTTTGGGGAGTTATGCTGGTGTTTATGTTGCAGGTTATAGCAGAAGTTCTTTTTATCTAGGTCAATTTGGTGTTTATCCTTGTTTCTAATTTGCTGGAATGCGATGCGGTTGATTTGGGTTTTAGAGGTGAGCCATATTTGCCAACCTTTCTGGTGTCGTTAGTTAGCCATGGTTTGTATGTGGCCTTAATAGGAATTGACTTGGGGGACTAATTTGTTAAGAATTTCAAGGAAGGTACTGTTGAAATAATCTATTGCAGCATCAAGGGGCAGTTTTTTTAGTAAAGACCAGCTACATTTTTTAGGGTATTGATTAGGTCTTGGGGGTTAAAGTTTTTTTTACTGCGGATTTGGTGGAAGGTGGTGAGCTTGACAGTACTAATGTTTTTTCTCAACATATAGGTTGCCATATGGCCACTAAGTCTGTCTGGTAAGCAGCCACTAATCTAATAATTCTGAGGTTTGTTGGTTAGTGTCCAATCCTGTATAGATTGACAGTTGGAGTTTGTATCTGTCCGTGTAGGAGCTTAAATGAGTTGTGTGACGCCATAAAGGTTGATGTGATTGATAGAGTTATGTGAATTACAAGTTGTATTTTGTACAGTCTATATTAAAGTCAGACATAATGATAGTTTCTTGGGCTATGGAATTTGATATAGAAAGGATGATGTGCGCTACATTGGAGATTCTATTTCCGGGTAGGACATAGGTAGCTATAATGGATATGAATTTGTTTTGGTTAAGTTGAAGTTTAGTAGGTAGGATTTCTATGTTTTCGAGGTTATCTATGTTTAGGCTTTGTGGTAAAAGTGTGAGACTGCTCTTAAATAAGATGGCTACCACTCCACATTACAATCAAAATAAAAACTGTAATCATAAGTTTATTAAGAGCTTTAGAGATTTTTTTTCATCTGCCTCAGAATAGGTAAGAAATATAACCATAAGGTGGCTGGGAACTGTAACAGTGAAAAAATTTGTTTACTGAGCCCAGTGCTCCAAGTGTCAAGTTTTTGACACAGGAAAGATTGTTTCTAAGTTTAAGGATAGCCCAAAACACATCTGAAATTAGAAATAAACTAAGCAAGAATCCTCTTGCAGAGCACAGCACTGAATCATCAGGTCGTTCTTTTTCACTTTACACATTTGGACATGATCTTGATGGGTCCACTCGAGGGGAACTGTAATGTTGCTGAGCTGGAATGGCAAATGTGCAATTTACAATCCACCTGGACTCAGTTCTGCTAGTTCAACTGAATGCATTCTTCAGATTAGGAGACTGACCACAAATTATTTTATTAACGATTTCCACGAGACGTTTGCCCCTTTCTTCACTTTTCTTGGATACTTTTAATGCCTGTATATTTGATAGTTTCAGCTTGTTTTCTGTTCTGCTATAACATATACATAAGCATAGTCATTTTCATTTTTTCAAAACATTTTATTGATTTTTTTTCCCTATTTTTACTGTATGATTGTTTTATGGATGCTCAGTTTTAACAGTGATCTGATGAAGCCCTGTGGGTGAAAGTACTTTTTTGTTTGTTTTTAATACATTTATAATTACAGTTTTTATTTTGATTGTATTTTTATCTGTGATTTCTTTATATCACATCTTTTCCACGGTTACTAAAGTGGGTGCTCTTTCCTTGATTCATGTGCTTGTTGTCACACACGAATGAGCGAGCATGCGCGCATGCGTGTGCACATACACGTACACACACTTCTTCACTTCAGCTCTCTGACATTTTTTTTTTTTGGTTTCTTTATAGTTTTTTAGTTTATCACTCCTTTTGGAAGGTTCTTGTTGTCACCTTGGTGATAAATAGCCTTTAGTGAAGGAAGTTTTGTGACATCTTGTCCCTGTCTGGATACAGACCAGGAGTTAATTACTAGTTTTCCACTTCAGTTTATTTAGACTTCATTAGTACTCTTTCGGTTTCTCATTTTAGTTTGGTTGGTGAAAAGTGACTTGTGCTACATCAGGCTAGCTTTTACTTCTTGGCTAGGCTTATTACTATGTATAAGGTTGTCAGTCATGATTTATGATCCTTTGTGCTTTTTATGTATATGAGTTTTCCATGGGTTAAAGCTGTTATTGAAAATTTGATCTGATGAAGTCCAGTTGGTGGACAAAATCATCTGTCATGAATTAAAGCTGAGTTATTCCAGTGACTGTTCCTGTTTCAGTTTGTTTCTTCATTGCCTTCATAGAAGGGGAATTAATATCTGAAGTTTTGGACTGTTCATTACTGTTGCTTAATATTATATTATTTTTATTTAAGTGTTTTTGTTTTTCATTTTTCACAAATAACAAAGAAGTAGTCAGTCCACTATCTTAACTCTGAGGACAACTATCTCCTCACATCCCTGTTGTGGTTTTAATATGGAAAAGAACAGTTAAAGGATCAACAGATTTTTAGTTAGCAAAAATACTGCAAAGGTGTTCATTTTAATTAGTCAGTGGTTATAGTGTGCAAGATATATTTTGCTTAGAGTTAAAAATAATATAAATGAATGAAGTTTTTTGTGTTCTGGGAGACAAGTTCTTGATTGCCTGGTATCCCGCATACACATGCTCTTGGCAATAAATGAGACTATTATTCTCTGCTGAGCTGTGTTGTCTGAAGTTGTTTTGTAAATTCAGTTTTGCTGCACTATTAGTATTACACTGTCTTTGTTCACTTCTACTACTGTGTTTCTAAGATCACTGCAATTTCTATTATGTTGTGTGCCACAAGATGACAAAATGCATGCAAAGAAATGCAGATTTTAGAAGTAAAATGTCAAAACTACTGGAGACCTAAGTTCTGAGTATACATTGAATTCAATAAAATTCAGATTTTTAATTTTCACAGATTTCAGTATTTTAATGTCACCTTATGTCACAGCTGCCATTATCAGATTCTAGCCAAATGCTTTGTATGATCTGAATACAGATACTTGATTTAGTATGCAAATTTATATTGCGATTAAGATGTGAATATCAATATAACCTTTGTTTATAAAGTAGCATCATAGAAGCAACATGCTGAAAATCTGCAGCAAAAATATTAGAAGCCTTCAATGATACATGTTTTTTAGTGTTTTTTTTTTTTAATTGCAGCACTAGGAAATCTGTCACCTTCTATAAATTTCTGTCAGATCTGTATTTCTCCAGGGCATTTTGTATGTATGATATCATACCATTTTCTCAAAACCAAATAAATATTTTTCCACACACTAGCAATTTAGCTGATATTAATACTTTTAATTCACATTGCTGGAATGTAAATAAATGTTGGCTTTGACAGGTGCTGATTTCATTTTGAATGGCGCAGACATCTACTATCCCATGTTTAAGTTGTTTGTACATCCCATAACATTCTCACTAATGCTACAGAGCACTTTGCACAGCCAGGGGTCCAGACTGTATAATGGTAAAAGAATTACTGAACACTAAACAGCCAGAAACAAGACCAAAATCCATGCACAGTTGAACACAAAACATGCAGAGAGTATCCATAAAGGAATGTACCGTGTTTTAACTATCTAGACCCTACCTTTACATTCCCTAGCCATAATACTGTATAAAGCAAACTGCATCCCAGCACAGTACAGAGAGTTATGCTTAACCACAGCAAAGGCTGTTTTTCTTCCTAAACTCAAATACAGTGTGCCCAGAGCTAAAAATCAAGTTTCCTTCCAAACAGTAACGAATAGCAAATGTCATCTCTTTTCATAATCACTAAAACTGGAACAGCACTGTCTGACCTTATAGAGGAAGATATTTAGTGAGCTGAATCAAACATCTTCAGGCGCTATCAGAGCTACATTTTTTTTTTTTTTTTGCTTTAGGTTCTTGAGTTGGAATAGTACAATAACAAGGAACCATACAGTTGCTGTTTCTAATGTCCCATCCACATTAGGTAATTGGTCCCTTTAGCAGAAGGAGGGGTATCTAATGCTTATAGGGGTAATACATGGAAAAACAGAAGCAGTATGCATCATAACTTTTTTCTATATTGCCAAGATAAAGGTGTTAACTAGAAAATGTGTCTTTTATTGAAGTGATTTAAACAATACAAGGAACTTGTACATTTGCTGTTTATTTTGATTTTAGACTGTGAGAAGAACAGCAAGGAGCCAGGTAGGAGCAATCTCTGACATCCTAGTCTTATTAAATGATTAGAACTGTGAAGAATTTGGATCACAACTGTTGCCAGAAAAGCAGATGAGAGAGTGCATCTGTACCAGAGAAGCAGATGAGAGAGTGCATCTGTACCAGAGAAGCAGATGAGAGAGTGCATCTGTACCAGAGAAGCAGATGAGAGAGTGCATCTGTACCAGAGAAGCAGATGAGAGAGTGCATCTGTACCAGAGAAGCAGATGAGAGAGTGCATCTGTACCAGAGAAGCAGATGAGAGAGTGCATCTGTACCAGAGAAACAGATGAGAGAGTGCATCTGTACCAGAGAAGCAGATGAGAGAGTGCATCTGTACCAGAGAAGCAGATGAGAGAGTGCATCTGTACCAGAAAAGCAGTTGAAGTATGAATGCCAAGATATTTTTGCATATATGTATTCCAACTCGGGAAGATGCAAACATGCACCTTTGTGTGTTTTGCATGTTTAAACAAATAAGACGAGTTATAGTAGGCCAAGAAGAAATAATAGCAAGATCAAAATAAATAAATGAGTGACATTATAAGATGTCTAATTATTTTGAGCAGAACTGAATTCCTTCACTGTGCAAATGATAGATCTCTATACAACTCACAGATTGCAGGAGCTCAGTATCAGCAAACAAATAAGGCAAACTTCTGCATATGGAATTCTACTGTGTTTCATTTTTATCATTATGCGTTTTAATTGTCTATTTATGTATGTCTGTATTGATTTATTTGTAATTGTTAACTGGGATAATTCACCTGGGCACACTTTATTTTTGGCAGTGATCCAGGTGAAAAGCTCCATGATACAAAATGCAATCATATCTGGATGCATTTTATAGTAAAACTATTAGCAAGGTGTGCTACAATAAAAAATAACACAGCATATATAGTAAGCAATGAGATCATTACATTATATGTCAGTTGTTCCTCATACACTTACAACATGATAGTTAGACATGTTCCAGTTGTAAAACAAAGAGTATTTATATTATATACTCAGTTATTGACATTCACAGGTTTTATGATTAAGTATTTCTTAAGCTACAGTCTATAGTGTATTAGAGGCACCAGGAAATGTTGCGATGGAGCTGGGAACTGAAAAGTGTAAAACATGTACAATAATCTCTGGAGGAAGCTTACAAACCAGAAGAGAGAGGAACTGAGGGGACAATGGTGAAGAAAGAAGAAGCATAACTGAAACAGGTGGATAAGGTAGCAACACCAAAGAGATTCATGATCAGGTGATACCAAGAGTACAGCTGTATATCTTTTCATTTCTTATAACCTCTTATTTCCCCTTCTTCACTTACTTCCTTACTTCTATTAAACTCTCTTCCCTGGCTTTCTCTCTAAATATACCATAAGCCCGTTTTTCCCACACTTTATATAGCAGTTCCTGTTTAAATTAGACTAACTTGCCATTCATTTCTATACAAACTAAAATTTCTGTAAATATTAAATGATTGTCATATAACTTATATCAGTTATTAACAAATTTCATTATATTATGTCTAATTTGTTATAATTATTTAAACTGCAGGTGTTTTTTTTTTTGTTTTGTTTTATTTTTGAAGATTGGAAAATTATTGTTCTTAAAATGTTTTGCAATAATTTGGAACTTTTCTCCCCAGACATCCACTGAAAATATGTTTCTATCCAGTCTGACTTTCCTGGTAATCGAATGTCAATAAATAACTAAATAAATACCTAATATATATAATTTTATACAGTTTTCTTAGCTGAAATCCTGCAAACAAGTGATCTAAAATATTTAGGTTGTCTATGCCATGGATATGGTATTCAAAAACTTATAAATGCAAAATTAATGTTTTCAGTTGCCTTTGAAAATAGAGAACCTGATACCCAAGGCAGCAGGCTGGAGTATACCTGAACAATGTGTTGTATTGACAGCTAACAAGTAAGACATGGCATCATTGGCACTAAGTATATTTAATTAATACTTCCAAACACGGTGTTACTAATGGTGATACATGCATAACCATACTCTAGGTCAAATACCATGCTCAATGATGCTCAACAAAAATTCCTTTCTCAGGCTATAATTAAAATGATATCTGTATGGATTGCATCTTTTTTGTGTTGTTGTTTTATAGCCGAGCAATTGTCTTGTGAGACTGATTATTTGGAGCATAATTTCTTCCTGGGAATGTGTCATTGAATTTTCTACATTATGGAATTTCCAGGTTATTGATTCTTTTTGCACATTTGTGGCATGATTTGTAGTACAACATTCCTCACTGCAAACTACTGGATTATCGTAAAAAGAAGTAAAAATCAGTGTGCAATCACCATTACCAAAAATAAACACAATCGATTACCTTCCAATGAAAACAACATAAAACGTTTTTATATCTATACAATAATAATAAGCAGATTCTTGAATAACCAATTGCAATCTACTAACCTAACTGAAGATGAAGCTTTTAAATCAGCATGTTTTGAAATCTTATTTTAAATTTGCTGCAAAAGAAGAACAATGATGCAAAAAACAAAACACATGCTTCAAAATTTATGTCAAATACTGATGTAAGATCTAAAAATGTCAACTATGATACTGTATTATTACAAAACAAAACAAGAATATTGCAAAGTCACTTGCAGTACTGGTGTGTATTTTTAGGTTTACTATGAGAAAGTTGAAACAGACTCAGATGAATCTACTGTAGCCAAAGTCCTTAGGCCAAATGGTGACAATGTCGAACCCGATAATGTCCAAAGTACAAATCTCGCCCCCACCGTGACCCATGTTAAAGCCTGTTCTGAGGTCGAAGTCGAGTTGTATTTCAACAATGTCAGAATTCGACATTGTCACTTTCACAGATGTGGGTCGGTGATGCCATCATTCGACTGAGTCTGGGTCGACCGTCCCATAGTAAACCGTATTTTTACTGTTTGCTGGGCTCCTTACAAGTTGCTTACACTGTTCCATTTTGTCTTTAGAGTTAAGTTTGTGAATGACTGCTGCTATGAATTTCATTTGGCTATAATGGCTTAATTCAACAAAGAATCCCATTCTTTATCCATTATACCATAGCAACTTCAGGAGAGCCTTCCAGAAAGTATTTGCAGTATGTAATGGATTACAATAAACTTAATGCACAATGCTAATGCAGAAAATGTAATATATGCTGTGAGAAAATTATGGTAACTTACAAAAGATAAATTATTATAAATTTCACAAACATTTTTCAGACATATATTTTTTAATTATTACTTAAAACTAAATGCAAGAACAGGAAGCATCTTCTAATTTATAAGACATATAAAGGCATAGAGCTGCCGAGAAATTCATACACACAGCTGGGCACAACTTCATCTACTCTTAGCTGAGCTGGACCTGGCTGCTGCTCTGTATCTGTGCATCCATTCCTGGCTTACTGCACACACTCACAGCTTGGCTGTTACTCTGTATCTGTGCATCCATTCCTGGCTTACTGCACACACTCACAGCCTGGCTGTTACTCTGCATCTTTGCATCCATTCCTGGCTTACTGCACCCACTCACAGCCTGGCTGTTACTCTGTATCTGTGCATCCATTCCTGGCTTACTGCATATACTCACAGCCTGGCTGTGACTCTGTATATGCATCCATTCCTGGCTTACTGCATACACTCACAGCCTGGCTGTTACTCTGTATCTGAGCATCCATTCCTGGCTTACTGCACACACTCACAGCCTGGCTGTTACTGTGTATCTGCGCATCCATTCCTGGCTTACTGCACACACTCACAGCCTGGCTGTTACTCTGTATTTGTGCATCCATTACTGGCTTACTGCACACACTCATAGCTTGACTGCTGCTCTGTATCTGTGCATCCATTCCTGGCTTACTGCACACACTCACAGACTGGCTGTTACTCTGTATCTGTGCATCCATTACTGGCTTACTGCACACACTCACAGCTTGGCTGCTGCTCTGTATCTGTGCATCCATTCCTGGCTTACTGCACACACTCACAGACTGGCTGTTACTCTGTATCTGTGCATCCATTCCTAGCTTACTGCACACACTCACAGCCTGGCTGTTACTCTGTATTTATGCATCCATTACTGGCTTACTGCATACACTCACAGCTTGGCTGCTGCTCTGTATTTGTGCATCCATTCCCGGCTTACTGCACACACTCACAGCCTGGCTGTTACTCTGTATCTGTGCAACCATTCCTGGCTTACTGCACACACTCACAGCTTCACTGCTGCTCTTATCTGTGCAACTATTCCTGGCTTGCTGCACACACTCACAGCTTGGCTGTGGCTGTGAGGAAATGGAAGTTAACCTGTTCCATGTTGTGTCTCCTGCAAGCTCCTAATGCTGGCAGTGAGTGAGGTTTTCATTTTTTTCAGGGCTCCCCAACCAACACAGGCTCTTGGCAACTTCCTAGGTTGCCAATTGCTGTATCCAGCTCTAGGTGGGGCTCCAAGACAGACAGGGAGGAGAGCTGGTGATGGGAAGGACTAGACAGAAAACAGAAGAAGCAACTTACACAAAAGGAAGGGAAACACCAGGAAGGGGGATAAGGCAGGATGGTGGCACAATGACCAGGACAGGCAGATATGTGACTCTGCAATTCACACAAGGGCATGCTGCAGGGTGATAATCTGGGTGTCCAGCTACCAGGCTGCCATAGCCATCACTAGACTCTTCACTTCATACTGGGTGACCCTAAAGGACCCTCCAGTGACACTCCCCAATGGGGAACCTAAAACTCTGCCAGAGAAGCAACCCTTTATGTTACCTCTCCCAGGATGACTTTCATCACTTCACAGGGAGGCTGCCCTATAGACTGCTTGGGACTCTTCAGGTGTTGTCAAGGCTGGTGTGGGATGTGGTGGATGCTTCCATACCTTATCCAGCTCAACAATCAACACTGTACTAAAGAGGAACAGAAATGAGGAGAAAGAAAATAACAAATAGCAACAATAAATAAAAGATGACAGCAAAATAAAAAAGAGAAAAGCAAGGGAAAAGCAATGATCACTAGCATGTGTCACACTTCTTTGCACTACATGATCTGGAATGGGAGGAAACATTAAGCTGAGCAATGGCAATGCAAAATGATAAATAGACCTGAAGGTACATGCATGTGAGAGCAATGTGGACTACAGTGTGGGATATGATTGGAGTTATCTTGTCACAGGTTTTTAGGACAGCAGGAAATTGTTAACCAGAGTGAATGCAGTGGGCAGCAAGGCTATTCAGGAATAACCAATCTACTCCTGAATATCAGATCCCTGAGGAGGTTGTAGGCAGTGGCATATAGTGTGTGTGTGTGTGTGTGTGTGGGTGTGTGTGGGTGTGTGTGTGTGTGTGTGTGTGTGTGTGTGTGTGTGTGTGTGTGTGTGTGTGTGTGTGTGTGTGTGTGTGTGTGTGTGTGTGTGTGGTTAGTGCTGGAATGTAAAGAACAGGGTGGCACCAAATCACATGTGATACATGAATACCAATAGTAATACCAACAGGAATGCACAGGTGACAGGCAGTCACTGCGGTGATATTGCACCCTGGGCAATGTTATAACAAGTGCATTATTGCATGGCAGTCAAACATTTACATGCTCATAGTATGCCAGATATAACTGGCACAGCATAAGCTACAGGATGAGCAGTCAAACAGTATGACTTTGGCAGCTGCCAAGACCAGAATGGAGCACCTGTACACTGTCATATAGGTGTGAGGGCATGCCACTTTGGGAACAGGTAATGTAGTACTAAAGAGACCAATACCCATAAGTGAAGTATTCCACCCAAGGTAGTCCAGTGTGTCATAGAAAGACACTGTCATAAATACCTGGCAGTAAGAAGGCCAGTGGCATTGCAAGTATATAGTTTATGGGCAATGAAAGCAAAGTCTACAAATAAGTACTACTGAAATAAAAAATAAACTTGTACTAGAGTGTTTTCTGCGTGGAGACATGCATGAATGGACGTACCTTCATTGAAGGTTGTGCATCAGGGCTAGTAACTCGGCACGTAAAAATCAACTACCAATCATTAGCGGACCGGAGTTCCGCTGTGGCGACCCCTAACTGGGAAAAGCCAAAAGACACAACAACAACAACTGGAATTAAAGCAAAGCAAAACCAGAAGCATAACTAAAGTTACAGTAAAGCTAATCTCTAAGTGCAATTAAAGCTACACTAAACTTTTGGCAGACTAAGTTAACAAATAAAGCTAGTCTAGGAGGACCCATGCAGTTAAAGTGAAGCAAAACAACAGAGGAACAGTTAATTAGCATCATAGTTAATGCACACGGCTAAGCAGGTGAGACAGGACAGTAATTATACATACCCGTATGCCTGGATCAGTGTGCTAACCTCCTCTGGCGCACCAGTCATTTTTCTTCTATCATCTCCCATGCTGAATAACAGAAAAGAAAAAAAGAAATCTGCTTACATGTGAATATCAATAAGTGCTTTCAGCTGTGCAGTAAATACTTTCAAATGCAAAAACAATTACTATCTAAATCATACATACTGTAGACGTCAAGCTCTCTGTCCCTCCCCTCTAAGTTCCATTGGTGGGGGAAGGTCAGGGTGGCATCTTTTCACATCACTCTGCTGATGCTGGCACTGCTCACCACAGGAGCTGATGATGTTGCATCACTTACTGCCCTGGAAATACAGTACCAGGAATCCTCCTTGCTCTGGACCCTTGTATCTCCACCCCCCCAGTGGGTGCTCACAGTGGTGCAGATGCAGCAGGTGCAGAAAAGTGTTGCTCTTCCTGTTGCACCACATGGGAACCCCTCCAAATTCAGGCTTTCCAGAAGCTTTTGCCACTTGCAAGGTTGAAACCAGAAGGCAAACTGTAGCTGTTCTGCATCAGTGCACATCATGGATGTTGTGAGATGAACATTAATGGCATCATGGCAGACTGGTCTAGCCCAATGCCAATCTGCAGCTGCTCAACAGCAATAGACATGCACAGGGGACCTGGGCACACCTATCACATATGGTAGCATGCCTCTACCAAAGTACATGCTATACATTGCCAAAGGCCAGAGGAAGGTGGGAAAGCACAGTAGATATAAATACATTAGCTATGGGAGGGGTTTACTCAACAGCAACCTGCAGACAGCCAGATGTGTAATGCACAGAGCTTGGAGTTGGATATTTGGCAATCCAGGGCACAAGTCCAGACATCAGCAGCACACCTGATATACTGCTACATGTCGGTGATAACCAGGGTACTCTTGTAGAGTGGTAACACAGTGAGGCATGTGGCAGACCGCGTACCCTCTGCTACAGAAATGCAGCTGACATAGACAGTGGTGAAGAATAGGAAACATAGCTGGGACATGATGCAGATGTGTTCTGTGGGACACAAAGTGATATGGCCCGGGAATCAAAGATCTGTAGAAAATAACTGTTTGAAATGTCAAGACCCACTTTAGTGAGTCCCATAATGCTGAGACTGAATGACTAAAAAAATTAACTTACATACATTAAGCCTAAGATGGCCATTTCTTGAAATATTCCCTTTTTTCTGAGGTATGGTGATCTTAAAGTCAGAGTATATGTATATATATGTTCAGAGGGAGTGCCCTGCTGAAAAAAAGTCTAAAGGAGAGCACCAATGATTGATATTTGCTCTTTTGCATTTTCTGTGGGTTTTTTGCCAAGTCAGCACCTGGCATTATAAGTGTCAGCATTTCAGTAGGAAGCCCTGCATAGACACTTCACAATGTACGTTTCACCATTTTCCATCCCCATGCTTTCTTGAACAAATTGCTATGGGGATGTGGTATGCAAATGTGGTATATAGTAGACATGTCGCTTACTTCTGACATATCCATTGCAATGATGGCGGATTGGTAGTGGCGTGGTAGCGTATACATTTTTTTGTCCTGGCACTGACCATAGGTATATGTCCTTATGTGCAGGAATGTTTATGGCATGAAAATGGTATCTTCTGCTGGAAATGTTTTCCTAGCAGCAACAGCGGTATTACGAATCACTCTTCATGAGTATGCACAGGTGCATACTGAGCACAGACTGGGTTGTATTACTAATCGCTCTTCATGAGTATGCACAGGTGCATACTGAGCACAGACTGAGCTGTATTACTAATCACTCTTTATGAGTATGCACAGGTGCATACTGAGCACAGACTGAGCTGTATTACTAATCGCTCTTCATGAGTATGCACAGGTGCATACTGAGCACAGACTGGGTTGTATTACTAATCGCTCTTCATGAGTATGCACAGGTGCATACTGAGCACAGACTGAGCTGTATTACTAATCACTCTTTATGAGTATGCACAGGTGCATACTGAGCACAGACTGAGCTGTATTACTAATCACTCTTTATGAGTATGCACAGGTGCATACTGAGCACAGACTGAGCTGTATTACTAATCGCTCTTCATGAGTATGCACAGGTGCATACTGAGCACAGACTGAGCTGTATTACTAATCGCTCTTCATGAGTATGCACAGGTGCATACTGAGCACAGACTGAGCTGTATTACTAATCGCTCTTCATGAGTATGCACAGGTGCATACTGAGCACAGACTGAGCTGTATTACTAATCGCTCTTCATGAGTATGCACAGGTGCATACTGAGCACAGACTGGGCTGTATTACTAATCGCTCTTCATGAGTATGCACAGGTGCATACTGAGCACAGACTGAGCTGTATTACTAATCGCTCTTGAGTATGCACAGGTGCATACTGAGCACAGACTGAGCTGTATTACTAATCGCTCTTCATGAGTATGCACAGGTGCATACTGAGCACAGACTGAGCTGTATTACTAATCGCTCTTCATGAGTATGCACAGGTGCATACTGAGCACAGACTGAGCTGTATTACTAATCGCTCTTCATGAGTATGTACAGGTGCATACTGAGCACAGACTGGGCTGTATTACTAATCGCTCTTCATGAGTATGCACAGGTGCATACTGAGCACAGACTGAGCTGTATTACTAATCACTCTTCATGAGTATGCACAGGTGCATACTGAGCACAGACTGAGCTGTATTACTAATCGCTCTTCATGAGTATGTACAGGTGCATACTGAGCACAGACTGGGCTGTATTACTAATCGCTCTTCATGAGTATGCACAGGTGCATACTGAGCACAGACTGGGCTGTATTACTAATGGCTCTTCATGAACATACACAGATCCATACTGAGCACAGACTGGGCTGTATTACTAATGGCTCTTCATGAACATGCACAGGTCCATACTGAGCACAGACTGGGCTATATAACTAATGTTTTTTATGAACAAGCACAGGTGCATACTGAGCACAGACTGGGCTGTATTACTAATGGCTCTTCACTTGTATGCACAGGTGCATACTGAGCACAGACTGGGCTGTATTTCTAATGACTCTTCATGAGCATGCACAGGTACATACTGAGCACAGACTGGGATGTAGTACTAATGGCTCTTCATGGGCATGCACAGGTGCATATTGAGAACAGACTGGGCTGAGAGGGTCTTACCACAGCAAGTGTGGCAGGACATCATTGCAGATGCTAATGCCATTAGTGACCATGACAAGTCCATCTCAGGGTCACTGATATGATATTGCTTGTCCAACCAAAGACCCAAACCACTACACAACAGAGGATAACCAAAGGTTGGGGTCTACCACCACAGACCACATTCACTGACATGGAAGACTTCCTCATGTCCCTGTCAGGAGACAGTCAGAACATACCAATACCTGACAGAGGCCTTGTTACGAGGGCTGAAATGGGCATGTCTCTGTTGGGGATATTCCAAGTTGGTACTGCCACAGGACAGTAACATAATGATGTGGTGCACCACTAGCTTGGCCATTCAGTTGGTAAACAGGGTTCCTATTACCTGATCGAATGTTTAGGGTAGCAAAGCCCTAAATGTCAATCTGGTAATAGTGAAAGCAAAAAATGGCTGATTTAACACAGGGAAAGAATTCCATTGGCCGTTATGCAGATTTTTCCCCTTTCCCCACTGTAGAGCGATCTTTGAGTTGGTATATTTAGTTAGGGGGTGGGGGGCAAAGCCCCCCACTTTATTTTGGTTTAAATTTTTTTTTGCAGCCAAGGGAATTCATTCCCTAAGTTAAATCGGCCATTTGCTGTTTTAATTTTTCGATATTACCAGGTCAACATTTAGGTATTCACTAACCTAAACTTTTGATCGGGTTATATAGATGTGGTAAACATCAACAGTCTAGGATGTAGGCAGAGGGGCAGACTCCTCAAGGTGTGTAAGTCTTCTTTTTTCATATGACCTTTTTCCTGCAATTCTGGTGTAGCACTAAGTTGCATGATTGCCACGTATCAGGATTTGTATGCACAGGTGTTTATTCATTTGCCTTTACAGGTGAAATGGTCATGGAGTTTACAGCGATGGAGCAGGGCATGCTGAATATCAGTGCAGAATCTAAGATTAATGATGATGGCAGTCTAACCTTGGCTCTGTCTGATGGCTTCAGTCACACTGTCAGCAACAGTTACTGTAGAGATCACCATCCCACTTCCATCCACTGATTTAGCAATCATGTCACTCCAATGGGTATGAAAGAGCAGAGCATATCTGACAGACCAACATAAAGTGCACCTTCATTAGCTGCTCACTCATATGTCATGGGTGGTGATGCCACCACACAACATGATAAAGGCACTAGGGAGCAGTGTGTTTGTGGATACTGATACCATGACTTCCATTCATTCCACAAAATAGGTGTCACAATGGACATATATTAGTAACTGGGCAGACGAGTGATCCAGGCACAAGTGGATGCAACCACTGCAATAGTAGAGATGATCAGTGTACTGTACATCATGAGCAACAGCATACACGAGAGCTTACAATGCCTGGATCACAGCCTTAGTTCAGTGAAGGGCATCTCTGCAGTCATGGCAGCCTCCATGGTGTCTCCTTTTTTTGTGCATCAAGGCAACTGCCATAGATGTGACAATGACTCCTCTATATCCATTTTTGGTATTCTCCGCACAGCAGGTACCTCAAGGTCATGTACTGCCAGTTTCTTGACTCTGCCTAGTGCCAATGAGTCTGATGTGTCATGACAGGGACACCCTCATAGAGTAACTTGAGTGATGGTCCTCTACACATTACATCCTGCCACTCATGGAAACACAGATCTACTTAATCCTTGGCAACAGGTGTTACATGACAGGGATTCCCCTTGCACAAGGCTGTTCACAGTCTGCATGACTTCAACCAGTGTACATATGACCAGTGTCTCATCCCCAGGGGTGCAGCACTACATCATCTGCTGCTGTTGTTGTGTCCCTAACACCAGCCCTGTGCAACCACACACAAACTCTGGCAACTTGCTACTCTCAGAAAGCACATTATTTATAAAATATGTTATTATGACCTCTCCCACCTTGCAATTTATTCTCTGTCATAGACATCTTTCCTAGGGCCCCCACCCAGTCTATATCCCAGACCCAATATTACAAAAATATGGCTTCAACACTCCAATAAGTGCAAAGGATTAAAGCTACAAAGTGCTTACATGCTGTTTTCCATAGTCCAGTGTTAGATTCCCTCAGCCTCCATTGGCCTCCTGTGTGACTCTAGCAAGTCACTTAACCAGACAGTGCTCCTGGGCTGCCCCTGAAAATGACATTTGTGCTCACTGGGTTTACCCAGTTAATAAAGCAATGAATTAAAAACAAGTAAAAAAAAAAAACACACACTCCCAGCAAAACACCTACCTCTATGCAGAAGTACTTATTTCCACTGAGAATAACCATGTGGAAATAACAAATTCATGAGCATCTGTGGCCATGCATGTGCTTTAAATTGTGTATCTGCAGTGTGTGGATGTTATGCAATATAAATACTGCTGCAGAAGCCTTTGTTACACTACCTGTATAAGGTCATAAGTATAGTAATGAGTATAAATATTGGAGATGATAACTTTTTGATATTCTGAGACTCATCACTATGAATTCTGAAAATTTGAGTCTGAATGAACGAAAATGTGGATTTATATATAGCAAGTGCAAGTTTGCCATTTCTTGGAATATTTCCTTTTTTCCAAGGTACTGTGAATTTTCAGCTGGTCTATACAGTGAACCAAAAGGAAGGATGAAAGCAAGCACACAAATATACTGTCAGAGTGTTTCAACTTTTGCGGAGGACTGTGTTTCCCAGCTTACTGTGTTCGCTTTGGTTTTGAATGAAGAATTTTTTAAGGTTTCCGACCTTCATTTGGATTCTCCTGGCAAGCCTGGATTTTGGTATATACAGTGGATATAAAAAGTGCAGACACCACTGTTAAAATGCCAGGTTTTTGTGATATAAAAAAATAAGACCACAATAAATCATTTCAAAACTTTTCCCACCATTAATGTGACCTATAACCTGTGCATTTAAGTTGAAAAACAAATAAATCTGTTAGGGGAAAAATATAAAAATAAAAAACATACAATAAGCTGGTTGCATAAGTGTGCACACCCTTAACCTAATACTTTGTTGAAACACCTTTTGATTTAATTACAGCATTTAGTCTTCTTGGGTAGTAGGCCATCAGCATGGCACAGCTTGACTTGGCAATATTTGCCCACTCTTCCTTGCAAAAACACTCCAAATCTGTCAGATTGCGAGGGCATCTTTTGTGCACAGCCCTCTTCAGGTCACCCCACAGATTTTCTGTTGGATTTAGGTCTGGGCTCTGGCTGGGCAATTCCAAAACTTTAATTTTCTTCTGGTGAAGCCATTCTTTTGTTGATTTGGATGCATGCTTGGGGTCATGTTGAAAGGTGAAATTCCTCTTCATCTTCATCTTCAGCTTTCTAGCTGATGCCTGAAGGTTTTGGGGCAAAAGTGACTGGTATTTGGAACTATTCATAATTCCCTCCACCTTGACTAAAGCCCTAGTTCCACCTGAAGAAAAGCAACCCCAAAGCATGATACTGCCACCACCATGCTTCACTGTGGGATGGTGTTCTTTTGGTGATGCAAAGTGTTGTTTGCTCCAAACGTACCTTTTGGAATTGTGGCCAAAAAGTTCAGCCTTGGTCTCATCAGACCATAACACATTTTTCCACGTGCTTTTGGGAGACTTGATGTATTGTTTTGCAAATTTTAGCCAGGCCTGTATGTTTTTCTGTGTAAGAAAAGGCTTCCATCTTGCAATCCTACTCCATAGTCCAAATAAATGGAGAATACAGGAGATTTTTGTTGCATGTAGTACACAACCAGTACTTGCCAGAAATTCCTGGAGCTCATTCACTGTTGCTGTAGGTCTCTTGTCATCCTCCCTGACCAGTTTTCATCTTGTCTTTTCATCGATTTTGGAGGGATGTCCGTTCTTTGCAACGTCACTGTTGTCCCATATTTTCTCCACTTTTTGATGACCGTCTTCACTGTGTTCCATGTTTTATCCAATGCTTTGGACATTTTTTTGTACCCTTCTCCTGAATGATACCTTTCAACAATGAGATCCCTTTGCTGCCTTGTAAGCTCTCTGCAAACCATTGATTTTGCTGTAGCAGGCAACTGAATAAATTTCAGGAAAATCCTACTAGGGCAGCTGAACTTTATTTGGGGTTAATCAGAGTCTTTTTAATTGATGGCAGATGTGTACCCAAGAAGACTGAATGCTGTAATTAAATCAAAAGGTGCTTCAACAAAGTATTAGTTTAAGGGTGTGCACACTTATGCAACCAGTGTATTGTACATTTTTTATTTTTTATATTTTTCCCCTAACAGATTTGTCTGTTTTTCAATTGAATTCTACAGGTTATAGGTCACATAAAAGGTGGGAAAAGTTTTGAAATGATTTGTTATGGTCTATTTTTTTTATATCACAAAATCCTGGCATTTTAACAGGGGTGTGTACACCTTTTATATCCACTGTATATAGATTTGGGGGTGGGGGGCATGCTCTCCCTCAAAAAATAACTATAAAAAAGATCAGTGATGTTCAATATTCATTATTCTCCTGTATATTTTTCTTAATTCTGGGGCCAGTATTTACGAGTCTCAGAATTACAGTAAGGAGGCATGGGTAATAACTGTTCATTCCAGTATCATGAATTCCATTATCCATTACTACCATGTCCTACAGGTCTTACCCCTCAAGCCCAAATCCTGGTTCACAAAATATTTTTGCATGCAGATCCCCTGCTGGTATATCTGTGCGTATTAATTGTGTACTCAGTGGAAGCATACCTTCTATACCTCTCTCCCTGGGGTCATAAAGTGCAGAGGCAATAATCACAGTCAATTTTTATTTGTATTTATTTTATTACACAAGGCACAGCTTTAATTAAAATGCCTAAATTCCCATCCTTTATCACTTTCTTTATGCTGCTAAATACTTGACACAAAAAGCAAAAAGATGATAACAGTATTTTGATCTAAGCATATTATCTTTAGAATGTGTTTATTCAACTACTTGCTCTTTAATAGTTGCAGTTAAACTGGAAAAATCTTTATAAATGGCTTTTAGACTGCTTAAAACAGACGTCTGAATAAATTATGAGAATGCTCTCTTTGTATCACTAAAAGAATTTATTTAAAATTTGTCATGAAGCATTAAAAACAGATCAGCACTGATATTCATTAGCATGGGCTGATGATTAATTTTATTTAAACTTGTGATTCATTGATTTTTCAGATTCTTTACAGTATGTTTTCAACATGGCATTAAGTGTGTGTGTGTGTGTGTGTGTGTGTGTGTGTGTGTGTGTGTGTGTGTGTGTGTGTGTGTGTGTGTGTGTGTGTGTGTGTGTCCATGTGTGTGCATGTGTGTGTGTTTTCATGATCTAAATGCTGTGCTTTCCCAACGGTGTTCTTGCAATGCATTTGTATTAATGCTATCCGTCGGAAGGTAGCAGTGATGTCTGAGTTGTTCATGATGCAGGTCTTTAAAAGGAAAATCCTTACATTTTGAGCCACAGTATTAAAACATAAATTCTAAATGTGCTTACCTTTACAGGGAATATACTAGTACTTTCTGCAATTTGCATTTGTCTGAGTCAACATGTATGGCAAGGCTGTTGCTTCATAACGTATATAAGCAGTTGCTTCTTATTTTTATTCTTTTGGCTTTTCCCAGTTAGGGGTCACCACAGCAAATCACCTGTCCGCTCATAATTGGCAATGGAGTTTTACAGTGTCAAGTTGCCAGCCCGGCACCCAACCTTCCACAGAAGGCACACATACGCACGCAGTCACATCTAGGGCCAATTTAGAGCATCCAATCCATCTACAGCATGTCTTTGGGATGTGGGAGGAAACCGGAGCACCTGGAGGAAACCCAAACGACCACAGGGAAGACATGCAGACTCCACACAGAAGGCACCCCAGCCGAGGATCAAACTAGAGAACCACTTGCTGTGAGGCAGAAACACTAACCCCTGCACCACTTTTTTAAAAGCATGGTATAAACAAAATAAAACTGTCATAGCAATCAGTTGTTAATATGGTTTGTGATGTACTCAGGTGCCAAAAGCAGCTGAATACGTCTAAACTGTACCATGCATTCAAGTAAGAAGTATGCAAGGGCCAGTAAAAACATTTAATCATGGTCTTGTGACATGCATTGTACTTTGCTTTGAATTATTCATTCATTCTTTAGCACAGTGCACATACTAATGAAGGTTACCTTTTAATAATAATAATGGAAAAAGTCTGTTTTACAAGACTATTCTTTAATAGTCTTTAACTTTGTGTAGGAAAGATGGTAGCTGCATCCGTAAAACCAGATGTGGAACTGATATGATAGTCATGAAAATACTTGGATTACGCAATGTATTACTAAAAGTATTTGATTGATTTTAATGCAGATATAAATTACATTTATTTGCTATTGATTTCTTTATCTTTTTCCCAGAAAACCCCATAATCATAGGTACCTTTTTCAATGGCAAATCAGTAATTGCCCATTTAAAAAAAACTTGCTTAGTGTCACACTGTCCACAAGTGGTGACTGGAAAAATCAAACCCATGATTATAGAATGAAGACCAGTGACTGCCATTGCTTTAACTGCTTGTACTATATCAAAAGACTTAGAAGTACAGTACAAGTAAATAGCTCTGGCACTTTTGATTAGATAACAGAGGACTGAGATAGCAAGTAGAATGTCAGAATTAAGCAAGTCAAGGCCTCACACAAAGTAATTACAAGACACTTGGTTTTCTGGGATGGTTTCACAGTACAGTGTTGGAGTAGTGAAAAAAGACTGCACAAGAGGTCACTGCTTAACCACTGTGTAAATGATGCATTCTGGGTCAAAACACACCACATACAGCTGCAGCAAACAGGTTTTGGGCCTATTCCAGCATTAGTCAAACTGTGAGGAAGCAGTCAGTAAGCAAAGTTGAATGGTTTGAACATTTATGAGGCAGAATAGAAAAAGTACAGTTTTGTACCTACCATAAATGTAGATGTTCGAGGATCCACATTGCTGCAGTCCTTACTATTGGGTAGTCCGCTGTCCAGTCGGCCCGAATACCAGAGTATATGGCTGACGTCGGTCAGGGCGCATTAGACTGACGTCAGTACGTCAGGGTACTAATGCGCATGACCGACGTCATATCCTCAGTCTTTTCTTGCCCCAGATGTCAGAAGACCCTAAACAGACAAGGCCCAAAATACCTGCACCAAAAATATGTACAATATATACAAAAATATCAACATATAACCTCACCTACACAACCACCCCTAAACACAGAGGGGAAGGAGGGAGGGTAAATTGGACTGCAGCAATGTGGATCCTCGAACATCTACATTTATGATAGGTACAAAACTGTACTATGTTCTTCGTTCCACATTGCTGCAGTCCTTACTATTGGGTAGAATCCCAAAGCAGAGGTAAGGGAGGCTGGCAAATCATAAAGAAGTAGGAGCTGACAACATGCCCTGCAAAACAGCTGTGGCAAAACCAGCCCTAGACTTAGAGTAGATAGGAAGGTGATAATGCTTAGAGAAAGTATGCACTGAACTCCAAGTAGCTGCCTCCAAAATATCCTTAGTTGCCACCCCCCTTAGAAATGCTGTTGAAGTGGCAGTAGCCCTAGTGGAATGAGGCCTAATCCCAGCTGGAATCTCCTTGCCATGATGGGAATAACAAAATGCAATGCAACACCCAATCCACCTAGAAATAGTTTGTTTTGACACAGGCTTGCCCTCACGAACTCAAAGCAAAAGAAACAAACAACTGCTGAGACTGCCTAAAATCCTTAGTCCTGCTTAAATAATAATGCAATTGCCTGTGTACATCTAAAGTATGCAAAATCTTTTCCCCTTTATTTTGGGGGTCTGCATAAAAAGTAGGCAAATGAATAGTTTGGTTTAAAGCCACACTAGAAACCACCTTAGGCATAAAGGAAGGATTAGTACGTAATGATACCCTATCCTTATGGAAAATCAAAAAAGGCTCTACTGCCATAAGGGCCTGCAACTCAGACACCCTTCTTGCAGAAGTAATAGCCAACAGAAAAGCAGTCTTCCATGACAAGTATTTCAATTCAGCAGTAGCCGCAGGCTCAAAAGGTTGTAGAGTAAGTTTTTCCAACACAAAATTGAGATCCCAAGCAGGAGTAGGAGCTCTACGTGGGGTCTTATATTCTTTGCCCCTCTAAGAAACTGCTTGAACAAAGGATGCGAAAACAATGGTGGGTCACAATCATAGTGAGCTGAAATTGCTGCAGCATGAATTTTAATGGAAGAGAAGGACAAACCTTTGTCCAATAACTCAGTAAGATATTGAAGAGCCACACTCAAATTAGGCTCAGAAATCTCCAAATTCTTTGCTGTACTCCAAAATAAAAATCTCTTCCATTTTTCTGCGTACACTTTCCTTGTACTAGGTCTTCTAGCTTCCATAATCACATTTAAAACTTGTTGAGGAAGTTGAGACCTGCTGTGTTTCAACACAGAATATGCCAGGCTGTTAGATGAAGAGAGTGAAGCTTGACATTGAGCAGATGACCGTCCTTCTGAGATAACAGATGAGGAATCAAAGGTAAAGGCCATGGAGGCTTCCTTACCAGACTCCTTAGTAGTGGGTACCAATGTTGCCGAGGCCAATCTGGAGCTATCAAAATCATCCTTGGCTTGTCTTGTCTGACATTTAATAGCACCTTTGGAAGAAGAGGCAGAGGTGGAAAGGCATACACATGAAGGTTTTTCCAACTGAAAGACAGAGCATCCACTTTCCAAGCTGTGTGATGAAACCCCTTTGTGCAAAACTTTGGCAGCTGGTGGTTTAGTGGAGAAGCGAACAGATCTATGTCTGGAGTTCCCCATGACACTGTCAATTTCTGAAATACATGAAGATCCAGTTTCCACTCGTGGGGATCCATGATTTGTCTGCTTAACACATCTGCTAAGGAGTTCTGTGCTCCCGGCAGAAACCTTGCCTGAAGAGTTAGTTGCAAGCTTAGCGCAGTCTCCCATAAAATCATTGCATGCCTGCATAGAGGATAAGAATGTGTTCCCCCTTGCTTGTTGATGTACCACATGACAGTTGTGTTGTCTGTTAGAATCAACACCTGCCCTGGAAGAAGTAACTCCTTGAAAGCCATTAATGCAAACTGGACTGCTAACATCTCCTTCATGTTGATATGTAGATGCTGTAGTCTGGCAGGCCACTTGTCTTGTATCCACTTTCCATTTAGATGAGCTCCCAAGCAATGTCCGAGGCATCTGTCGTTAAAATCTGACTCGCCTCTGGCCGGGTCACAGAGAGTCCCTTGTTTAGGTGACATTCCTGAGCCCACCACAAAAATTCTTTTTGAAGGCAAGGTATTATTTGAATGACAGTGTCCAAATCCTGGCAGTGCTGTGTCCATACATTTTGAGATACCATTGTAGCTTCCTCATATGCAGTTTGGCATTGGGAAGCACCAGAATACAAGATGCCATGAACCCTAATGCTTGAAGGACTGTCCTTGCAGTCAGCACGGACTGATGAGATAGTTGATGGAAGTAAAGTGATAGACTCTTTTGTTTGTCCGGGGTTAAAAAGGCCATCTGGGCTGCTGTATTCAGTCTCACACCCAGAAAGCACATGTCTTGAGAGGGTACTAGACTGGACTTTATTTCGTTCACAGAATACCCTAGGCATCTTAGCACTGCTATAACATATTCCAGATGCTGTAGAAGGTCTTCCTTTTCTTGAGCCAGAATCAGGCAGTCGTCCAAGTAAGGATAGATTTGAATTCCTTGTAGCCTGAAGTAAGCTATCACTGGAGCCAGAACCTTTGTGAATACTCTGGGCGCAGTAGATAAGCCAAAGGGCAATGCAGAGAACTGATAATGAGAATTTCCAGCTCGAAACCGCAGATACTTCCTGCAACTTAGCCTTATAGGCACATGAAGGTAAGCTTCCTTGAGATCTAAAGTTACCATCCAGTGATCTTTGCCCAGCAGAGGTAAAAGCTGTTGTAACGTCAACATCTTGAACTTGGGAATGTCCAGATAAGTGTTGAGAAGAGATAAATCCAGAATTGGTCTCCACGTGTTCCCTTTCTTTGGTACTAGGAACAGGCGAGAATAAAATCCTAGGCCCCTTTCTGATACAGGGACTGGCTGAATGGCCCCCATCTGGAGTAACTGAGAAATTTGCTTGTGAGCCTCTTTTCTTTGTGGAGGAGGAACGTCTGGCATGCCTTTGAAAGGGGGCATTGTATGGAAATAAAACCTGTAACCGTGGTGAATGATATCCAACACCCATCTGTCTGGAGTAATTAAATCCCAATTTTCTTTGAAAAGAGACAGTCTTCCTCCCAAAGGAGCTGCCAGACGAGAATCTACTGGCAGCTGAAAAGGCAGGTCATTGGGTCTGTTTACGAAAGGACTGACCCCTGCCCTCACCAGAAGTCTGAGCAGGTGAACTCCCTGATCTAGGCCTAAAAGAACCTTGAGCTCTGCCCCTACCACGTCTAGACCTACCCCTAGACTGGGAATCATAAGCAGGAAATGTCCACCCCTTAGCAGGCCAATTTCTACTAAACTTCGGTGGCTGCACCTGCAAAAAATCTTTAACAGTTTGCATAGACTTAGCTTTGTCCTCCATTTTCTTTAAAACTGCTTCCACAGGCGAACCAAACAACACATCAGACTGTAAAGGAGCATCCAAAATCCTTGTCTTAACATGCTCAGCTAAATTCTGATCCCTCAACCAGGCATGCCTGCGAAGAACAGAACTAGTGGCAGCCACCCTCGAGGAGGCCTGTACAGCATCAAAACCACATTGCAAAGAATGCTTACCCACTTGTTCAGACACATGAACCAAATCCAGCAACTCTTTACACTCAATACCTTCCGCCAAAGCATCCACCTTAGATTTCAATTGTGAAAGGAGATAATTTTGATATTTTAGCATGTGAAACTGACAATTCAACGCTCTCATGGCTAGAGTGGAAGAAGTATACACTTTCTTTCCCCACCTATCCAAAGCCCTTGCCTCTTTATCAGTGGGAACAGGATTTTTAACCACAGAGGCCTTAACACCTTTAGGCCCCTGAGAAACAGTTTCTGGGTCCGCCCTAGGACTCCTAAACAAATACTTATGAGCTTCGGGCACCCTATAGTACCTATCAGGTTTAACAGGAGCAGGAGGCAAAGAGTCAGGGTTCAGGGAAGCCTCTGCAAAAACATCTTCCACCACATTCAACACAGGAGGTATAGCTAAGGGCCTATGCTGGGGTAAAAACAAGAATTCCCTAAGCCTTTTCCTGGAATCAGAGTAATCCTGGCCTTCCCATTTAAAGTGCTCCCTCATGGAATGCAGAGTCTCTGAAAATGAGAAATCCTCAGGAGGAGAAGCTGTAGGAGTGGAATCATCCACATCAGAATCAGAATAAGGAGGATACTCCAGCAAATCTTCCGCAGAAGACTCAGAGGCCTCTGAACCCTGTTCAAAACTATCAAACTCCGGTTCCACCCTAGGCCTCTTATCAGGAGGGGGCATAGAACCTCTAATCATAGTAATCAAATCTTCTGCCATTTTAAGCATATGTCTCTTAGGTACAGAACCCGAAATGCTAGGAGAAGCCCCCACTGAAGCTGAACTTGGCCTACCTCTCAAAGAAGTTTTGGCAACAGAAGGAGAGGCTCTAACTACGTTGGGAAGAGAGGGAAGAACAGTTACCTGAGAAGCCCCCTCAGCCTGGCCTACCTCCTGAGAAGGCACATCCTGTAACAATAAAGTTTCTGCCTGGGACTCCATAGAAACTCCTGGCAAAACCACTGGCTCCACTGAGCCTTCTAAAGAACCGACGTCCGGGACTGCCGGTTCATCAACCCTAGGCTTCACTGTTTTGTCCTTGCGCTTCTTGGACGAAGCGGGCGTCGGAGCATCCGACGGCATTTTATAATTGCAACGTTTCCCAAACACTAACCTGGCACAGTCTAACCTCCTCTTAATAGTGCGTTTGTTAAACCTAGCACAAGAGCGGCAACCAACAACGTCGTGCTCAGGCCCTAAACAAGGTATACACAAGGTATGGTAATCCCTATGAGGTATCTGTTTCCCACAAGAAATACAGTTATTCACTTTTTCTGACATCCGGTAAAATACTGAGGCAAGAAAAACCAAAATGTTCCCCAACGGGGTACTTAGCCAACTCTGATTCGGTCTGAAACTCCGGTTTCGGAAATATTTCAGAACGCCAACCTGCACTCGCAAAACTGCTTCTGCATCGGACCATGTGGCAAAAAAGACTGAGGATATGACGTCGGTCATGCGCATTAGTACCCTGACGTACTGACGTCAGTCTAATGCGCCCTGACCGACGTCAGCCATATACTCTGGTATTCGGGCCGACTGGACAGCGGACTACCCAATAGTAAGGACTGCAGCAATGTGGAATGAAGAACATCCTCTCCTATGAAGGAGAAGTGAGGAAGCATCTGGAACTGTCTTACTCTCCACAGCATGGCCAGCTGCTATCATAAAGTACTGAACTTCTCTGTATTTCATATCAAGCATAAACTTGCTAATTATGCTTTGGTTATCAGCTGGTTGTGGTGGTGGGAAGAGGAACAAGCAGACAGTTCTTGACCCATTTACGTTTATTATGGTTTGTGGATGAGAAGGTCTTGACTGAAGGTTGTGTGACTAGTTTAAGCATATTTCATGAGCCAGAGCATGGAAAGGTATAGCACCCTCTATTGATTTTAGAGCATTCTATATAAGAGTCAGGATTGTAAACCTCAGAAGTGTCATGTTAACTACTGGCATGCTGGTTAGTGTACACTACCCAACACCATGTAGCATTATTTTTAAAACAGCTTAGTGACACAAAAACATTGTAAGCTAGAGGTTAGGTGCAATTGTACAATGAGTGCTAACAAGCTGGGTTGCTAGCTATATAGCAAATGGTAATGGGGCAGTTTTGACACTTACGTTTCCCGTTATGTTGACCAGATTATTTTATTTTGGCAACACCATGATTTCTCAGAAAATTTCAGTACTCAGTCATCTGGCTATGGTCACAGAAAGAAGTTTAAATTGTCAGCTGTCAAGGAAGAAAGACAAAAAGGAGGCTATATGCTAGCAAGAACTTCTTTCTCTGAGCCTATTGATGGAAACGCATTATAAACACAGCCATTTCCCACCCCCATGTAATGATGCCAGTGTTTTTGTATGTGTGTGTGTGTGTGTGTGTGTGTGTGTGTGTGTGTGTGTGTGTGTGTGTGTGTGTGTGTGTGTGTGTGTGTGTGTGTGTGTTTGCGTGTGTGTGTGTGCGTGTGTGCGTGTATGTGTGTATGCATAATATGCCCTGCTCACTCACAGTATTTGGTGTGTGTGTGTGTGTGTGTGACTGTGAGAGAGAGAGAGTGTCTATAAGTGTGAGAATGTATCTGTGAGAGTGTTTACACATGGGAATGTGTGCATATGCGTGAGTGTGCGTGTGTGTGTGTGTGTGTGTGTGTGTGTGTGTGTGTGTGTGTGTGTGTGTGTGTGTGTGTGTGTGTGTGTGTGTGTGAGACAGTGAGTGTGTCTATGCATATGTGAATATGTGTGTGTTAAGAGTGTTTATGCGCCTGTGTTTGAGAGAGAGAGTGGCAGACAGGTTATCTATACGTGTGTGTGTGTGTGTGTGTGTGTGTGTGTGTGTGTGTGTGTGTGTGTGTGTGTGTGTGTGTGTGTGTGTGTGTGTGTGTGTGTGTATGCATAATATGCCCTGCTCACTCACAGTATTTGGTTCTTCAGTTTTGTTCTCTGTTGCAATGTCTTCAATATGGAGTCAAAACAGTTACCCAATCTCTGTATGGGTTTTTGACAGATGTTTTGGTTTCTTCCCAAACCCAAAAGGTGTGTGAATTTGAACTTGGCCAATATGCCGGTATGAAAGTGAGATGGTGAGTGAGATCTGTTACAAAGGGGCATAGAGTTTTATTGCCATGCTCTCACTGAACATTGTGATTGGCTCTGGATCCCCTCTGACCCTACATTTCATTAACTGAGTAAATGGAGAATAAAAGTAAGATACGTGACTATGAAGTGCAGTATATGCATAACATATAGTAATGAAGGGGTATGGAACAAATTTTGAGATGAGTGACAAAGTCATGAGTCATGTAATGAGTTCCCTTCCCCTACAGTATCAGATGCTATGCATAAGTAAATCATTACTTCTGAGCTGGGAATTTCTGGTTAAAGGCATATTGTGCCTGCTTATTTGATCTGTTTCTTTCTGAAATTTGTGCACCTTGTTTGATGTAGCCAAGAAGTTAGTTGTTTATTGGCCATTTTGGGCTAATTTCTATCTCTTTCATTTCCCTGCTATAAAAACCGCATTTGCCTGGTTTTGCACGCCGAGCAGCACCGGTTAACTAGGGTTAAACTATTCCCGGCTCCACGAAGTCTACTCTTTCAATTTTTCCCTTGGAACTAGACAAACTTTCAACTTAAGCACTCAACCCATTCATTTCACAGCCCAGCACTTGCTCAAAACTCATAGCAAGCACTAATTAACCCTAGCACTAGACCCCCCCTATACTGTCCAGAAGGACAAGGCTCTCTATTCGTCCCTACCAGCCAATCAGTAAAACAGCTCACTTTACCTGTAAGGCATGTCAAAAGGGCAGTTGCAGGTGTACTCTCCAATCCAACTGGTGAATCTGGGCATTTTGAGGCAATGTTACAACTGCCACATGTACACAGACAACCCTCTCCTCCTACCACCAAACACTAATATATGCAAGAGATGCAATTAAACAGCCAAACTGGAGGCAAAGCTCTCTCAACCCAAGACTGGAAATGACAGTCAAGAGGAGAAGGAAAATACTTGGAACACACCACCAGTCTCACATAGACCTACTAAACCAACACCAGCAAATAAAACACATAAATACATGAAAACATACTTGGAGGCTCTAAATAAAAATCTGCAAAAGCAGCAGAGTCCTCCAGAGCAGAAACCCAAGCAACCTCCAAACCCCATCACAAACCATGAAACACATACTTCACATAATCAGTGTGCCACGCAATCACAGCCCTTAAGGCAAAATAACATACCCAACACACTAGTAATAGGCGAGTCTATAGTCAGGCACACTGATATCCCACTAACTAGGCTGGACAAGGAGAAAGTTACAGTTAGCTGCCTATCGGGTGCCAGGATCCGCCACATAACAGAAGCACTCAGGTCACTCCAGAACAAGTACAAATACAACTCTGTCATTGTCCATGTTGGTATGAATGACCTGAGACATACCTCCCTGGACTACATGAAAAGAGACATGGAAGAGCTCTCTGATCATGTAGCCCAGGCTGGTATGACCCTGACCCAGAGTAACATCCTGCCCTCACCAAGAATGATGCCACAGTATAAAGAAAAAATTATCAATTTTAACAATTGGCTAAGTTTCTGGTGTCATTCAAAGGGGATCCAGTATCTGTCCACCTGGGATGACATGCTTGACAAGCCACGTTGCTTCGCAAGAGATGGCTTGCACATGTCACCGTTAAGCTTTTGAATACTGGCCAAGGCTTTTGCCACCCCCATAGTGCCTTTTTTAGGCAAGGCTCAAAAGACAAACCCACCACCGTAAATAGCACAAGTAACCAAAAACTGAGGGTAATGCTACTCAACACCAGAAGTCTAAGCCTCAAAATGCATGCACTCGAGGCACTCCTCAGTATGGAGAACATTGATATCTGTGCAGTAACAGAAACCTGGTTTAAGGATCCAGAGAGCACTCCAGCACTACCAGGCTATAACTCATAACATACTTTTCGGCCACAGAACCTGGACCAAAACACAAAAGGCAGGGATGTATCCATATTCATCAAGGATACCCACACCTCCAGGTTAGTGGTACAGCACAATGCCTCAGAGATCATCCATGTGCAACTAACATCGGGCAAAACTGCAATTCAAATTGTAGCTTGCTACAGATCACCCACCATGACCCAGGACCCCCATTCCACATTTCTGGAGACACTGGAAAATATGAATTTCCTACCAAATGCTCTAATATTGGTTGATTTCAATTACCCAAACATTAACTGGGTGAACTACTCAAGTACTAACTCCCTTGCCTAACACTTTCTAGAATTTATAAACTTGAATGCCCTGGATCAACTGGTCAACACCCTCACCAGAAGTGACAACATATTAGACCTGGTCATCACCAACATGGGCGACTGGTGTTCTACACCGGAGGTCAACCCCTCACTGGTTAGATCAGACCATAGACTAATCACTCTGGATATCCACACCCCCCCCCCCGCAATCAAGGAAACCACTGTGAAAAACTTTTCAAAAGCAAACTTCACATTACTTAAGACCGAGGTGGAAAGGTTCATAGCCCCCATGCTAAAGGACAATGCTGTCCAAGCTGCTGAATCCCTTACAAAGGCACTCTATGAGCAACTGCAAGAATGCATGGATCGTGCTATTCCCAAGCAAAACCAAGACTCACTCCTCCAAGAAAAGGAAACCAGTCTGGTGGACCCCTGCCATAAACAAGCTATACAATAGAAGGAGGAAACTAGTACAGAAAAGAGTAAAATCCCAAGAAGGAAAGACATCCCTGATCAGTATCATCAAGAAACTACGATCCCTCATAAAACCATCTAAGGCTAGCTTCGAAAGAAAGATTGCCAAGGACTCCAAAGATAACCACAAAGCGTTTTTTAGCTATGTTAAGCACCTAAGTGTAAACTCTCAGATTTGCTCTAAGTTGGTGCAGAATGGCACAAAATACACTGAACTGACTGATATTGCCAACATTCTGGCAGACAGGTTTAGTGCAAACTTCACCCCCCTCTCACCCCCTAAAGGGCCCATAACCATACCAGAAGAATGTAGAACCCCAGCAATCACTGACACGCAGGTTAAAACAGCCCTATCCAAAGCCAAAAATACAGCTTCAATGGGACTGGATGGTGTCCCAGGCTGTGTCTTAGACGAGCTCCAAAATGAACTAACCCCTCACCTAAACACAGTGTTCAAACTCAACCTCCCTTCAAGCTACGTACCCATAGAGTGGTGCACAGCTACAGTTATCCCACTCCACAAAGGTGGAGCCACAATGGATCCTGGGAACTATCGCCCTATAAGCCTGACAAGCCTGGTCTACAAGGCTATGGAGCTCAACATTATGGAACTCATTAACAGAGACATTGGAAACCTCCAAACATTGGACCCTACCCAGTTTGGCTTTGTTAAGGGCAGATCATGCCTCCTAAACCTGGTGGACTACAGTTATCAAGTCTTTAGACAAGGGAAAGGAGGTGCACACAGCCTACCTAGACCTCGCAAAGGCTTTTGACACCATTCCCCATTCTGGTATTATAGACAAGCTCATCAGCCTGAACATAAACCCCTACGTCATGAGATGGGTTGCCAATTGGCTCACAGACAGAACCCACACGGTGAGAGTTGCAGGCTCTAGGTCCGACTCTAAACCAGTTACAATTGGCATCCCCCAGGGCTTAGTCCTGGGACCCCTCCGGTTCGGTATATACTTCTCAGAGGTATAGGCAAGCACAGGAGGGCTATAGCTGACCAAGTTCGTAGATGACTACAAACTGGGGGCCATAACTGACTCTCCGGCTGATACAGACATCCTTCAGAAGGGTCTCACTGAGACGGATACCTGGTGTCAAAATCATGGCCTCAAGCTAAATGCCAAAAAGTGCATAGTCATCTCCTTTGGAAAAAACAAAGTACCAGCGAACTACCACATACCTGGTAGTCCCTTAAATACAGAAAATGTAATAAGGGATCTGAGGACCCAAGCAGATAGTAATCTCCCCTTTGATAATCATATTGCCAAGGTGGTTAGCAAATCCTTCTATGTGGCCCACCTAATCACAAAAGGGTTCACATCTAGAACAAAAGAGGTTATTGTGCCCCTCTACTCATCACTCATCAGACCCATCATAGAGTACAATGCCACATTTGGGATGTACCTTACAAGCCACCTGCAACAGTTGGAAAGACCACAGAAGTACCTCACCAAGAGGATTACTGGCCTCAAACAGATGCCCTATGCAGCCCGACTGAAGAAACTCCAACTGTACTTGGTTGCATACCGCTTACTCAGAGGTGATCTCTGCTTGACATACAAGGCCATGTCCAACCCAGAATTGATGGACGTGCTCCACCTAAAAAAAAAACAAATCCCCAAGAGCCACATGCTCTAGGGATCTAAACCTCACCATGATAAATAGGACGTGCTGGGGGGATAGATTCCTGTCCCAGAGACTCTGCATGCTTTGGAACAGGATTCCAATCTACATTAGGCAGAGCCCCTCACTAACACTCTTCAAGAGAAACCTTGACGAGTGGATGAAAAATAGAAAATTTACCCCAAGGATCACTGCAGTGGGTCTGCTGGACAGAGGCAGAGGGAACTAATCTAAGGGGGTGGCGAAAGCCAACACATTCTGGCTAGGCTTATAGATGCCCTCGGGCAGATAGGCTAATACTTACCT
>NC_056746.1:390119929-390219929 GCF_019279795.1 Protopterus annectens
TTGTTTAGCCAAGACAATGTTATCTCAGTCTTTGACCTGGTATATATAAGCAAAGACTGTTGTTTGTGATTGATTTCAATGTTTTGTAATTACACATATGAAGGCTGATCATGAACATCATGGAATGTTTCCAATAATATTTTCATTAGAAAGACAAACTATATATTTATAAAGCAAAAACATAGATAAAACATATACACATCAGCAAATATTCTGCCACAGATGGATTTGTTGAGGTCATTATGTCAACACATTTGTAAATAATGCTCACTTTTTTGGACTACAACACGCTTTCCTTCATTCAGAAGATAATAAAAGTTTGTTTTGTGTGTTATTATTTGCAGTTTTTCATTTGGTTGGGTTAGTACAGTTGTTCTTTGGTCATCTTGCTATTAGTGGATGGAAATATATTTCATATATAGAGCATGATAACAAATTTTCACTGAAATCAGTCAAATACCAGATGTCAAAAATGATGACTCAATTAACAATCCATGGAAAAAAACTCTTATCATTAATTGACACTTTCCAATAACTGAACAAATACACTCTGATAACTGGATTGTTATACCTATAAAGTCATTGTATATATTGAGCTCTGTTATAGTGTCAGGCTGATGTAAATAGTGTACATAGTTATTTAAGATGTTATATACAAATACTATGGAATTTATTTAACTGCATTTGAAAAATTGAACATTTTTGAGAAAAAAAATGATGACCCAAACTTCGACTGCTGAGTAGTCAAAAAGTTAACATATTACAGTGTAAATATAATATACTTATACAGCAGATCATCATAGTACAGAGGAATATATCATTTATAGTGATGAAAATGCTTGTTTAAGACAATATTGCTGGTTTTAATGTGTCATGAAAGAAGTTGAAAAAACTAATATAACTTTAATAATAGCGACCTAGATAGTTACTGCTATGCAGAATACTTCAGATAAACAAAGAAGTACCTATTACAATAATGGAATTTCTTCTACAGTTTCTCTGGTTATGCAACATGCTACCTGCTATATTGTACACACAACTATTTACACATTGTCAGATTTGATTTTTGATTATTTAGTCTAAACATTTCAGGACTTGGCATTGTGAGTCCTGATATTTTAAAGGGTTACTTTCCTTAACTGATCCATTATTGTCACTGACCTAATATATTGTTTCATATCCACATTTCATTTATACAAGTATAAACCTCTTTGCTAGCTATGTTTTATATTTCTGACCTTTTCTAACATTTTGTATTATTCAAGAGCTATCTGATATTTTATACATGGGATCCCTCGGAATACAGATTCTTCACAAGATTAGATAGTTTCATTAAATAAGTTCTAATAAGTATAATACCTGATCTGCTTCTTGCAGCAGACAGTGACACATCTAAAGGTTTAATTTCATAAAAAATATAACAAGCACAATGATCAAGAGTGATCCACAGATAATGGAAGGCATGAGATATACAAAGAGGTAGTTAAGCATCAAGACTGTTAGTGGAATACAGAGTACTTAAAAATATATAGCATGAATGAAGCTGATAGTGTAGTAAACAGAGAATGACATGTGTCATACATAACATCTGGCAGTGTATTAAAATATTATTATAGAGAGCTATTAATTATCTGAAAGTTGGTAAGATACATATTAAGCATCCATACTTAAATAAATTATGCTGCATTGCAGTTCTATATACATAAGGACATCCACATGCAAAAACACACTCAAACTGAAATACATATTTACACAGACCACAATTGTCTATTCATGAGTAAGGGGTCTACAGATGTATTTACAGAAGGTATAACAAAGTACTGACAAAAACTAAATGCCCCCATAACCTTTTGATATTACTTCAGTATACAGTTGTCCCAATGCTTTCCTTGAAATGCAGTTGTGAAATCTAATGCCCGAAGTGATGCCCAAAAGATTTGCGCAATGCAACAAAACTGTCAGGTTAAACCCAGGGAACCCTTCATTACTAAAATGCAAATGAAAACAAGTATGCAGGAAGCTAGCATATCTTATATGAGATAACATATAGTTCACACCTCTGTACACTGGTTGCTATAAAATTGTTTTTATACAGAATGATTTTTACAGACATTTGACTAAAAACTATTAACAGTGATTATTAATTTGCTCTGAGAGAAATATATTTATTTGACTTCTATATAGATATTAATTTGCATATAACAGAATTTATATACATTACTGTACTTATACTTTAATATAAGCTGTTGCTTTCTGTGCTATATGAAACAGTCTAGAAGAGAAAATGCTTAAAACTCCTCAATCTGCTCAACATCTGTTGCCTTAATTATTCAGAGTTACTTCGCTAATTACTGGAAAATTATATTAATGAGCAGATTTAACTCTTTGAAATATTATTGATTTGTTAGTGACATATGTAATTTTATTTAATACTAAATTGACTTTTAAATAATTTCGATAATTTTTCATCTACCATTGGTATGATAAATACAAAAATTTGATCTGCACATTTCAGAATATGGCAATGAAAAGTACAATAAGCAAATTTGTAAGTACCTAATACTTAAAATATAATCATAAAAGAATGCTTCCTTTACAGAAGTTAGATATTAAATGTATATTCTGAGTACAAGAGGTATTGATAGTAACATACATACATTCATAAAACAAACATTCACTTAAAAACACTCACTCATTTTTATATTTACTCTCATGCATAGATACATAGAACATATTCTCTTAACTAATATACAAATCAAGCATCTACATGTGATTTACAAACACATACACATAGTTATATGGATACACATCCATGTAAACATATTACGCATATATAAGCATCTACACTAGACATAAATATGTAACTTTAAATTGTAGCAGCTTTTAATTATACTTCCATATTTTGACTATTACTTTCACCTTTTCACCCATGTTATTACATGAGTTCTAAAAGTTTTATGATACACAATCTTGATATGTACTGGTATTATGATATCTAAAGGTTAATGTGTTATAGGTGTTTTCATTTTTATTTATTTCTTCCATATAAATGCTTAAATACTAGGTTATTTGTAGTATTTGCTATAGTAGGATCAATTAGAAGGAATGACTATATAAAATGTCTTGATCAAATAGAGAAATTTGAAATGCATTATTTCTGGGATATTTTTGATATATTCACAAATATATAATATCATTCTTTAATATTAACATTTCCAACTTTATATTTCTTAATATTCCCAGCTTTATATTTCTATGATCTTAAATATTAACATTTCTCAAATTAATACTTTATATTGTTTTTCATTTTATATGACTTGAGTGTGCTCTAAGTAGTTATAATTAATAATATTGTTTTAAATTAAGAAGCAGTAGCAACAGTTTAGCTTAGTGACATTGGGATGGGTTGGTTGGTGTGTGATTTGTATGATTATATCATCAAATCAGGTAATTTTCATTCCAAGATGGGAAGTTTGAATGTGTATAAGTTTGAATTTTTTCCTTTTTTTAAATCTGTCCATAACAACAAGTACATTCACATGTTCTTATGAATGTCAACATATAATTGCCTCTCATTAAACATCAGTGGACTTAATAATCAAATGAAGAGGGGTAGCTTAAACAAATATTTAAAACTGCATAAAGCTCACATCGTTTTCTTACAAGAAATGCATTTGTTATCTGAAGATGTAGATATAGTGATGTTAAAAGATTATTCAACTCTTGCGAGCTCTCATTTTAAATCAAAAAGGAGAGGCATTCTTATTCTTTGGAGAAACTCATTACCTGTGCCTAAAATATTAAATACCAATTCAAATAAAAATGGCATGTTGGGTTTAGCAGTAGTAGAAATTGACTAAAAACCTTATACTTTTGTGAATTCTTAGTGGATACCTGGAATTGGAGCCAAAGTTGCTAAGAAAATTTTGAATATTATAACCTTATATACAAAAGGTGAACTGATCATTGCATGAGATTTTCACCATATTCTTTCTAGTAAGGACACAAAGAGACAGCAACAAAGGTTCTTAAGCTATCCTCAGTAGCTAAACACTTAGATCATTTTATTAATTCTCAACATTTGAGAGATACCTAGGATATTAAATCAATTAGCTCTCTTAACTTTACACATTATTCTTATAAATTTGGCACCCAGAGAAACATTGATACGGTTTTTACTTCTAGTAGTTTATTTACTAACACTGAAGATGTATTGATAACTTCATGTTTTTTATCTGACCACAATGCTATTACATTTCCTTTAACATTAAAGCCAAGTAATTTGGCTTACTATCAAATAATTCCTACTTATATTTCTAAAATAAATAAATCAATACATTGAAATTAATAATGGAGAAGTTTTAGAAGTAATTATCTGGGATTCTTTAAAAGCTTATCTATATAGAAGAATTAAACTTGGTGCATATATATAAAAAAGGAGTGGAATAAGGAGTTGATATCTTTGCAGTCTAACATAGATAAATTGAAATCCAGTTTAAAACCTAATGACAAATTGGCAAATACTGAGTTGAAAATATTAAATCAGAAAAATTTTGATGTACTTCACCATATAATATCAATAAATCTGGAAAAATTAAAATTACAAACTTACTCAATAAACCCAAAAAGCTTGCACAGGTTGGCTGTCAGATCTAAGAAAATAATGCTAATCATATTAAAGAAATAATTTCCAAACAAGGTGATACAAATAAAAAAGTGAGTGATTTAAAAGACATACTAAAATGCTTTAGGAAATATTATGAAGAAATTAATAAGAAAAAGACAGACTTAAAAATCAGCAACATAGCTGATGACTTTTTGAAAGACAATATAGGGTTTAAATTAACAAAAGAACAAAGATCTAAAATTGACAAAGTCATTCTCTTTTAAGGAGTTAAAGATCAAATTAATAATCTTAAACCTAATAAAACCCCTGGTCTTGATGGTATAATCCCAGAATTATACAAATTATTCCCAGAGAATATGTTTAATATCCTATTAAAAGTTTTTGAACAAGTTAAAATTCTCTTCTTACCATCCTATTTCATTATTAAATGTTGATTATAAAATATGTATGCCCATTCTTGGAAAATGATTGAGCCTTCTTATGCCAGGATTGATAAATGATGATCATGCTGGTTTTATACTATATACAAAGGTTCAGGATAACATAATTAGGCTTAATACTTTAAAAGATCTGGCTAATAAAAACAAAAAAGAACTAACTATAATATGTTTAGACATAAATAAGGCTTTTGACTCTATTAGTTGGAATTATTTGTTCAAAACTCTTAATATGAATTTTCTCTAGATTTTTATAAATCTTATACCTAATCTATATAGTAACTCATTCTCTTTTATTAAAACTGGCTCTTTTCTTTCTAGCTCTTTTAAAATATTAAAAGGTTCAAAACATGGCTATCCCTTGTCACGTCTATTATTTGCTCTAGCAAATGAACCTTTCAAAAATGTTATTAGATCTAATAGCAAACTTCAGGGATTCTCGAAAGATGAAAGTTATTCCTGTAAAATTCAGTTATTTGCAGATGACATTTTAATAATAAGTGGTTATGTTGAAGCTTCAATAGAAATGTAACTAAGTCTATTAATTTCTTTGAAAAAGTGCCAGGTTTAATGTTTGACCCTGATAAAACAGTAACTTTACTTATTAATAAAAAGTGAATAGTTATTTAAGAAACTATAAGAATTTTATTTGGGACAATTCACAAATTAATTCTTTTAGAATTATAATTAAATCTACTGTAAAAGACTCAATAGCAGTAAATTATAGTAATTTAATAGCCACTATTACTAAATACTTTAATAAAAATGATAATCCTACCAAAAATCTTTTCTAGCTATAATCACCAATTAAAATCCTCTTCAAAAAGTCTTAAAGAAATTAAATTCTACTCTTCTTAATTTTCTCTGGTTCCCCAATAAAGCAATAATATCATTTGATTGGCATGTTAAAAGTTGGCAACAAGTTGTATTAAGTTTTATAAATGTTGAATTATATGCCAGATCCATAATTCTCAATTTAATATCTCTGTTGTTAAATTCCTCTTACCAATCCACTTGGAAATCCATTCAAGAAAGTTTAATAAATAACAACAGCTATGTTGTAGAATTTTTTCTCTAAATTTGGAATTAAAAACATTTACTGGATCTTGAAAGATTTATGTTTAAATAAAAACAACACTATTCCTCTCTCTTCACCGAGTACATCCAATGAAATTTTAAAAGATTCATGAATTCTAATTATATAGTTAAAGATGTATTGTTTTTATCATTCCCTTTATCAAATAGTGCTGGTTGTTAGGGAACATTTAATATAAACAAAATGCTAGACCTTAGAGATGCAAATTTAATCTTTTAGCATCATTTCTTAATCAGAAATAAATCACATAATACATATTATCTTCTTGCAAGTCATTGTTTAGAAAATAATTGGTTGACCATACAATCTTGTAAAAATATGTTAGTGATAATATCAAAATCTCCATGGATTTTCAAACAAAACATATTCCAAAGATACTTGATTTTTTTTAGAATCAATAGTAACCCAAACAAGAATAAAATTTATATATATATATATATATATATATATATATATATATATATATATATATATATAAAACAATAATTTATAAAATAATAAGAGAAGAGTTTTGTTCCACAATTTCATTATTTTGGTGTTACTCAACTAAAAGTAATGAGAAGGCCTTTTCTGATGAAGATAAATGCTTAATTCTTAAATCTTTGAGAAATCTACTTCTTCTCTTTATTGGAAAATATACCTGTGGAGATTTCTTCACAGAGCTTTTTTCAACTCTACATAAAGTGTCTTTAATATATAACTATGGGAAAATTAATTGTTGGGGGTGTAATAAAGTCTCTAATGCAGATCAGTTTCATCTAACACTGGATTGTAAAATAGTAACTACTTTTTGGGTTGAATTTAGAAAGTTTGCCCAAGTATTGTGGACAGACAATTGTATAATTTCTCACTCCTTGATCTTATTTAATGCTCCAGTTCTGGATTCCCTTCCTAAGGTGCAGGTGTCTCTCCTTTGGTCCATTTTATCTATAGCAAGAAAAATAGTCACAAATAATTGGAAATGTAAAACTACTCTTTCTTCCACTGAATTCATTAATTTAGCAAAAAATGTCTGTAAAAAAAGAATTGTCAACTGCCAAAATGATAACTTCAAATATTACTCACTAGTTTAGATTCTGGTCAAAATTAAGTGATTTACTTGATTAATTTTAATGATTTAGTTTTCTATGTTCGATTTTGTTGTGGACATTTGTAAATAATTATGTTTTTGTTCTATTTATCTTTAAATAATTCTGTACAATCTTTGTTTTAAAATGAATAAAAAGTTGTTTTAAAATGTTAACATATAACTGCATGGGTATTAATCATGGATAGTTTTAAATAATATATTTCATTACAAATCAAAAGTAATAGTAAGCAATTAATATAAGAAAGCAATGATACCTAAAAGGGTGGACATCGCAGAAAACTAACATACCACTCACGGATGCTATCAAGTCTGACTCTACAGCAGGAGAACCTCCCCACCACTTTATGGTCCTTTTTCCCCATACTGCTCACTTTGGAGGGCATTATTACACTTAGAAAATGGTATACCCATTGATAAATATTTCATATATTTTTGTAGGTTTTATTATTAAATTAAATATTATGTTGAGGACTGTGATACAAATAGATAATTATACACAGATCACTGTTGCAATATTCTACACTAAATACATCCTACCCCTGTGACCAGCCAGGTTCTCAAAGCTGTGAGTGCCTTCCAAATGGTTTATCTGTCAGTAGCTTGAGGAGAGCTCCATAAAGTAACAGTTGAAGTACAAAAAGCTTCAGAGCTTCACTGCCCCAAAGAAAGCATATCCTTGGCCTGCCCTAAGTAACTGTCAGTTGGACGGCGACCCTACATGGCTGGGGATGTAAGTCGGCTGTGGGAGAAGCCCTTCCACTAATTGTGATTTTATGAAGAAACACTTGTTTTTTTGTTTTATTTTCTGTCAGGATTTATGTATTTGGCTAGGAAACTAGATGTTTGGGAACTGTCATTTCTTTCTAAGATCTTTCTTATGTAGATGCTTCTGTGAACTTTTCTGAGGAAAAATGTAATTTTTGACTAATTTTTTTTTAGTATTACAACATTTCCATGTTTGGGCAGGATACTCTGTTTGTAAGGAGCTGTCAGTCCATTTGTAAAATACGGCTGTATAAGAATAAGTAGAAAGAGTGGGCTTTTGTTGACTTTGTTAAACTTTTGGGGAACTAAAATGCATTTACCTCCCTTCACGTAATTAATATTTGGAATGACTCTGAAGAAAAGGGAAGAAGAAGGAAAAAGGTAACCATAAGTATAACAATTTCTATTCCTGACAGTATTTCTATGGAACTTTTCTTAATGTAAATAGCATATTTTATAGTAAAGTATTTTTTGCTGTTCTAGTATGTGATAATCATAGTAGCCCTGCTTCCAAGCCGATAAGGCAGCACACCACACAGCCAAGCATTCTAGTCATTGGCCATTCCATTGTAATACATACTGATGTCACCCTTACCAAGCTAAACAAAGAGAAGATCACAGTGACCTCCCTGTCTGTTGTCAGGATCCACCAAATCACACATACACTTAGGCTTTAAACCACAAGTACCAGTATGACACAGTCATAGTCCATGTGGTCATAAACAACCTAAGACATACCTCACTGGGCTATATGAAGAAAGATATGATGGAGATCTCTGAATATGTGTCACAGGCAGGTATGAATCTAGCCTTGAGTAGCATCCTACCTTCATCTATGATGGTGCCACAGAACCAGCAAAAAATGATTGACTTCAATAATTGACTTAGTTTCTGTTTTCACAACAAGGGGATCCAGTATCTGTCAGCCTGGGGTGACATGATTGACCAACCATGATGTTTTGTTGGAGATGATTTGCGCTTGTCAATACATGGCTTCCAGATACTGGCAAAAACTGTACCTATCCCTATACCGCCTTTTTTTGACTGTGCCAAGCTGTGAAACCCTCCAACATAATAACAATCTGTCACAACTACCTAAATGTACTGCTGCTCAATGCTAGCAGACTAAATAAAACCAACCTGGTGGACTCCTAGCATAAATACAGTATTCAACAAAAGGAAAAAAATATTTCCAAAGCCAACAAGGGACTGACAAAACAGTGCAAAAAGACATTCACCAATCTAAGCAAACAAATTAGAGATCTGGTCAAATCTTCCAAAGCAAACTACGAGGCAAAGTTAGCCTCACTGGTGAAAGATGACCTTAAGGCTTTTTTAATTATGTTGATAACCTCAAGGGAAACACTCAGCAATGTGCCAAGTTAATCATAAATGGCAGCACTTACACCCATCCTGAAGCTATACCAAACTTGCTAGCCGACAAGTTCAATTCAAACTTCTCCCCCCATCACCTCCTAACACACCCAAATAAATACCTGCAACCATCCTCAGCCTCTTCTCCTCTGTTCATACCAAACCAGCTAAGAGAACTATGAACTCTAACTTCATTTTTACCACTGCATTTGTTGCACTTTGACTGCATTTTGCATCAACTGCTGCTTTTATTTAATTTAAGAAAGGATCTGTTCTGCTGTGCTTCTTTTTACTCTGTTACTTATTTAATTTAAGAAAAAAGTGTTTCTGCATTTTACTTTGTGTTCCATTATACCTCTGTTGGCCATAGCATAGACTGCATTCAGACTGGCTGAATCCAGTTCTGATTGTGGATCGAGCACTGAAAATCAGGGCATCTTTTTTGAAGTTTCCCCACAGTACCCTCGTGGCAGGAGAAGTATAGTAAGACTAACTAATTAAAAGTTACTTCTTCATTACTTAGTTTGAGCTTTTGTCATTAGTTCAGGGTTCAGTTTGAGCTTTCTCATCAGTTTCCTCGAATTAGTTGCTTTGCTGTTGTTTGCATGTAGTGAACACCATTGGAGGTTATAGACGGAAACTTCTTGCTTGTCAAATTTTCCTTAGTGCAGTGTTAGTGCTTCTTCTGAGGTTTCTCATGGTCCTGCTCCACTATCAGGTGGAACTCTAAGTGTAGCCTCTGAGGTACTATCATAAATCTCACCCACTACCCCTTCCTTATTTAGATCTATTCTCCTGTCCATCTACCTTACCTGGTCCTTCCTGTTCTCTTCCTGTTCTGACCACATTATTTACCTTGCACTATGGATGGACAATTTACCACAGTTTCTCCAGGCAGCTTAGTCAACCTAGACATCGTGAGGCAGTGTAGGAATTGCCTCATGTACACAGACAACTCTGTTCTTCTAGTTCACACAAATTCACACATAAACCACCAGAACTCTAAGAAGACCAATATCACCCAAAACAAAGCAAGGTCAATGGCATGCCATCATGCCTAACTGCAGCCCCCTTTTTCCACCCAATGGATATAATAATGATCAAAATGAGATTTCATTTTCTAATAGATCAACTGAATAGTAATCCTGTCATCATACTCACTATCCATTATAAGGCAAGAAAGCATTTGCTGACCAACAACCCACCCTCTTAATGACTTCAATACATCCATAAACCAAATGTCACAGAGACTGTAGCCCAATGAGCCTCCATTTACCAACTCAAACCCTTGCAACAAAACCTACCTTGCCAATAGGCAATATCTGCCAATCTTCACACAGCTGTGTTAGAGCTACCAAACTTCCCCACCCCACCCCGGTTGCCCTCATAAAACAATATCAAACCATAAACCGGGTCTATATTATAATGTCGAATGGTCACAATATCAAAAGTGCCATTCAAATGACTTGATTTTGTGGGGGGCACAGCCCCTTACACCCCCCACTAATTATATATACCAACTCCGAGATCGCACTACAGTGAGGAAAGGCAAAATTCCCGATCTTCACTGCACCCCAATCCCACAAACCAGGACTCGATGAATGGCACTTTCGATATTGTGACCGTTCGACATTCATTCCATTCGACATTATAATATAGACCCATAAAACCTACCCCAGTCCTTCAAGCATATGAACCACCTTCCAAGATTTAGTGAGTTCACGTAACCCTATCACCAGTGCAACTATAGTAATCTCAGCTAAATCCTCCTTGACAAACTGAAATGCCTCGCCTTGTTCCCGAGCCTGAACCAAATAACTCAACAATCCTTCCCACCAATGTCCTTCCCCCAGCCAGCTGCAATGCAAATTTAACAAACCTAGCAAACACCTACCATATGCTTTCTTTATAAAAACTGCCCCAGACTACTGCTGCAAGCATCTAATCCTTCTAACTCAACCTCACATGCCTCGTCTAGCAGCACCAGCAACCCATACTACTGCCGTATTAACCAAGTGAAAATAAATGTTATTCCCCACAACTTCTCCTGCTAAACCTATGACACTAGCTAGAATGAAACCAACTCCAAAATTCAACATCCCTCCTCCAATCATCCTACTCTCCTGCTGGCTAAATAGCCACAGACCAATCTCCCCCAAAGTATGCCCCAACCCATACCTCCTGCACATTTGTAAACAAATGCAAATCCCCATGAACAACCCAATCCATCTACCAAAAACTCAACAACATCCTTAATCCACTGCTTGCCCATGGATTTCCCCTTTAAAGCTTTCATTTGAATGTGTCACCTTCACATCCAGTAAAGAAACAAACCCTGGACTACATCTGCTAGGAGCCCCAAAACCATGCCCTGCTCATGCCTTATAACTTCAGCCTAGCCAATGGAACACCCAGTTCCTCACCTATCCCACAAACCCCCCACATACCTGCAATGCTCCATCAAACCCGACCTACTCTTAAAAAGTCATACATATAACATACCACCCCTAGCAACCCAAAGGAAAGAACATCAAACAAACCCAATAACCTGCCTATCCCCCATTCCTACTCCACCATACCTTCACAATCTCTTCCTTCCTTTATAAGAGATGAAGATTCCTACAAACTTGAGCCTCACTCTCCTTGATTCAATAGAAAATCCTTAAGAAAAAAAAACACAACCCCATCTATTTATTCATGCTCAACTTCTGAATCAGGAAATGGCATGATCAGCTGACGCAATACCCATACATTAATGGGAGAATGCATCCCCTGGTCTTCCCTTTGACCCATGAAAGTACACCCCTTTTCGCTACATCTGAAAATTCCCTTTACCTCTACTACACTGAAATCCATTAAACAACAAAGATAGCCTACACAATTCAGCCTGCTGCAAACTCAGATAACCAACATGCCTTCCTGTCTGTCACCTGCACAGCCAAATACATACCCACACACTTCGAACAAGTATGCAACACCTACACACTACCCACAAACATACCCCAGCTCAGCCCCCTTAACTTAGCAATATTGGTAAGGCCAAGGCAATATCCTTCTGCAACTAATCCGCCATGCAATAAATAATGCCTAACACCTAAGAAAACATAACACCCAGTTGTCCCCGTCATGTAGGCACAAAGCCACTAAGGCCTCCAAAGCCTTACTTTACTGTTTTCAATTCCTGATTCCATTAGATGAACCCCATCCACATCACTTAATTCAAATATCCACATACTCCCCCATTCCAAACACTTCCTCTAAATAAAAGCAGTAGGTGAAACAGTCAAAAGACTCCCCTCCCCACTCCTAGGGCTTGCTTAGCTAATCAATCACTCAGCCAGATGCCAAAGTCCAACCCCAACCTCAGTTATTATGACTCCACCCAACCTATGGATGACCCCACACTCCCCATAATTAAACCTAAACACCTGCTTCACCATGCCCCTGATGTATATCATCCTTACCAGTCCCCGTACTGCTCCCATACTGCACAAACTGTCACATGCCTAAATGAGCATTTAAAAATGTATCACTACCTGTGACCTCACCATATGCAGATGCTCTGTTCTATCTACCTACTCTACATATTCCTCTGTCTCTGTGCACACTGCTGGGAAACTGCAACTTCATTGCGTACTGCTCCAGCAGCCAGCACATCCACTGCAGCATCATCCATCACCTGTCGAGTACACTTCCCTCAGGTCACTAGCTGATACAACTCTGCACTTCCTCCATCTGAAGAATAAAAGACAACTGTAAATCAACTATGAATTCCTTCTCTAATAGAAGTAAAAAAAAGTCATGGACAACTCACTGTAGAGATGTACATCCCCTACTTAATGTGGAGCTAACAAGTCCTAAACAGATTCATGTATACCCACACCAATTTGTTCCCACCCTGATTTCTACCCCAACGCACAAACAAGAAGAGCCCCAGACATGTCCACTATCTAATTTAATAACTATCATATTTAAACATACTCCTCCCCAGCCCCTTATACAAAGGCAACTTTTGTAATTAATTAAAAGCTACCACACTTTGCGCTACCACTGAGTCCTCACTGTGGCTACACCTGTTATCAGAGATTGCTAGTTGTCCCCTCTGGCCAAACTTTAGCCTGAAAGCTGGACCTGTGACCAACAAAGAGCCCCCTTACCTCACCATAAATGAAACAACCCAACAATTAGCACTTCAAAAGTTATTTAATCATTTATTTGATACATCACTAACCATCCTCATCATACCTCTCAACCATTCCAATTTTACAGACCACTTAGAACAAGAAATTGGACAAGGCCACAAATAATGGGGGACAAAGGCCAAAAGATAGACACACTTATTACCAAGCCAAAAGAGGAAAATGCTGCTGGGAAATCAAGAGAACAGTCTACAGACTGAAACTCCACTCATTAGTACAGCCAACAGCTCTGAAAAAAAAACACACCCAGCAGGACACCTTAATATTATTTAGACTCTGAATAAGAAATGTTTAACAGAACCATGCACGCAGCTGATTTGGAAGTGTTTAACTGAAATGATGTATGTTGCAGACTGTAACTGCTCTTGATGCTTCATGGAAATTTTCCCCAATAAGCAAGACTAAACATCCTTGACAGCAAAAATTCCCTTCCACTCTGCCACACTCAAGTCAAAAATTAGCATACCGACAACAACTGCATTACAGTCTCAGATACTCCAATGTTCCACGTTGATGCTTTCAAACCACTAGGCTGCTTTGCATTGGCCATTTATTTTCCAACCAAGAACTTCAGGAAGAATATTTTGGTCTGTGGTATTCTATTTTTTTTTTTTAAGCAGTCAGTTGAAAAGATTGAACATGCTTGGAAAAAAAGAAAATAAATTATAAACCTGCCTTTTCATTGCAACTCACAGTTCTACTATTTGAAAGAATATGTGGCTTATTTCCTTGTGTCCTGGTGAAAAGATTAATTAAATATTATATCTTAGTGACTGTTGGCACTAGAAAATGTATAGCAAACTTGAAAGTATAAAATCTGGCATGACGACATTTACTTTGCACTTTATCAGTAAACAGTGCAACCAAAATTTTACATCAAACAGATGCATGGCTATTTATTTTTGTGCAGACTTAACATTACTACATGGGATAAGAATTGGGAGGTGAGATAAGATATGACAGAAGAAAGAAAAAGTGCTTATACTTCAGGCTGATCTGTGCAGTTTTAAGAAATGGAGCTGTACATTTGAAATGTACAGCCATGCTCCCTTAATGGTTAATGCCACACTATGCATGTATGGTGGCAGCCATTACTCTACCACACACAGTGTCTGTGAAAAAAAAACATTCGCAGCTTTGGCTGAGGGGAAATACGGAAAGGCCGTGGCAGCCTACCACCACCATCAATGAAACCAGAACCTGGTCGATAGCTTGCAGGTAGTTGTTTGCCTCATCATAAACATGGGCAGCATGGTCAGTAGATGTAAAAATAGATTTCTAATCATGTAGGTGATAAGGTAAGTTGTTCCCCCTCCTTACTGAAGTAAACCAAAAATAAGGATGATAAAATGTAGGTGCAAAAACATGTTTAACGTGTCAGGAAGGCTGAGATAGTGTGTCATGGAGTAAGAAACAACTTAAACCACTCACTAATGATAACTGCCACTCTTAATCACACACGTCACCTGCTGGATCTACAGCCTCATAAACTTGCCAGATGTGGGACCACACCTCTCTAATACCAAAAGGCTAGTGCCAAGGAAGGAAAATAAGAAGAAAAAAAAAAAATATATATATATATATATATATATATATATATATATATATATATATATATATATATATACCTTAAACCCTTGACACCCAGCCTTACCTACCTTCAGACAAGTTACTATTAATCCAAGGGCCTGCCTGACCACATCATTACCTACAGATCATCTCAGACATAAATATGCCCTGTAGCAAGAGCAAGTTCATGCCAAAATATGATTCTTTACCCAGTTACATTTCCATAAAACCCATTAAGCCCCTCCCTACACTTACCTCATTTCCTCCCAATCTTCATGGATTCCCATTTAGCCCTTTTATCCCCCCATTTTTTTTCTTACCCTACCTTCTTAATTCCCATTACTATTTCTATCTGACCCCCCCCCCCACTTGAAGATGTCCCTGGACAAATTGGTTTGTTACCAGACCTCATTTGTACTTCCCCACCCAGAAAGGAATGTATGTACTGCTTCCTCCTAATGTATTACTTACCGACTGGCTACTAAACTGACATGGAATACTGACTCCTCTCAACAAGTTAAACAAGTGTATAATAAACTGTTAGGAGAAGCATAAAAATCCTTATACCAGTAAGGGGATTTCTTCTGATGAAGGGCATCCTTGTGGCAGCGAGATGTTTTGCCTTGAGAGGAAATTTACAGTTGGTGGATTTTTTTCTGTAGAATTAAAAACTGGGGTATACTGAAATTGTAGCAGATATATCATTGTCAAAATGGAACAAAAATGAAGGCATTAGTAAACTCTACCAAGGCTCTCCGGAAAAGATATGCAGCCACTGTCTACAACCTGCCTTGCCTCCTACAACAGATATCCATGGTGATGAACCAAACTTCTTTGCTCAAGGATCGGGGACAGCACCAAAAAGAATCTGAGGCAAAGGCCGAAATTCAAGTATATTTTTTAAAAAATATTAGTCTAACTTACATAGATGGCTAATAGAATAATAGGTTTGCATCAGCATGCATTGTCTGAAGAAAAATAAATTGTGATTTACCTAAAAATCATAATATCTATGAGGGACAGGGTAAAAAATATGAGGCAAAATGAGGGCCATTCTACAAATTTAGAAACAACTGAGACGTGCTCAGATTCCTAAAACCCAGTATACCCCTGAAAAATCTTTGCACAGAATATGATGTAGAGGATCATATTTTGACATTTGAGAGATATGAAACCAGAGAAAAATATCCCCAGGCTGAGTAGGCTAGGATACTGTCCTGTCTAACCAGGGACTCACTTAAAGTTTAGATGGACCTTGAGGATGCTAATATACACAAATATCAGAAACTGAAATAGGAAATTCTGAGTAGGGCTAAGATTTTATATGAGGCTCACAGGTTTAAATTTTACAACTGGGCATTATGTCCAGACAGAAAATCATAGTCACAGATTGAAACTATAATACTTATTTTATAATTCATATTTTGAAACTGTGCTATAACCTGGTGTAAATAATGTAGGTTAACGACTAGAAATCATGGCTGCAGATAACTTAGAAAGAACACTCCCTAGTAGCTAAAGAAAATGGTATCCCAGAGTAACTCTAAGTCTATGGAACAGTTAGTCATTGAGTAAAGCATCAGTTGTTAACTGCAATTGCATATCCCAAGTCAGATCTGAATGTACCAACAGGTAGTAACAAACCTTTACTTAAGTATGTTTCTTTTCCTTCAGATAAGAACAAATGATACCATGTGAGTCGGTTTGTTTGAAATGTTCTGGAAAAGGCCACATAGCAAAATACAGTGCAAATATTAACAGTAGTCCCATACCTGTTTTTTTTTTCATTGTCAACCAACTATTCCTGAAAGCATTTCCATAGAATGTGATAATGCTGAATGTTTACTACTGTGAAATCTGTTTTTGACCTCTGCGCTGCTACCAAACATGTTAATATTATGGCAGAATGGAAAGAGATGGAAATGTTGTTGTACTCAGTGGGTTGGGGAGTTTATTACTTTAGGTAAATCACAATATGTTTACAAGCATAGAATAACTAGCAAACAGAAAATTATATATGGAGACAAAAAGGGATAGCTTGTAACACAATTAAAATGCAAGCAGTTCTTTGCAAACTGTTACATCCAGTAGCTCTAATGCTAAACTTAACATATTATGTGATAACTGGTAAATACCTTTCCCATTTCAAACAGCTGTGTAAGATATGTGGAATAGAATTATTTTCTCGTGTTACCTTTTATAGAAGATGAACTACAGGAAGGGAAAACTTATATCTGTATTTAAAGAAAAAAAGCCATGACCTCCATTTTGCTTCACAATAATGATGAAAATAATGCTGGCATGGTTGGCCTCCAGATAAGATGTTGCTTTCAAGAAGACCTACTGTGAGGGCAATTCACTAAGTGGAACTAGAGATAATATACCAACAGAAGATGAGGAACCAAAGAAATAGAACAGCCCCATTTCACAACCATACTTAAAACTAAGACATAACTTAGTCTACAGGGCAAACAAATTCAAGAACAGGCACTGAGCAGATAACCGGTTCTAAGGTTTTTCAGAACATTCATGATGAAGCTAATAAAAAGTCATATTTTGGGTGATCATTTATGAATGGATAAAACAAAAGTTATAATTTTAACTCTGCTGTAGGAGTCAGCAACCTATGGCACATATTCCAAGTGTGGCACGTGAAATGATTTTCAATGGCATGTTGAGAGAATTGCAATACAATAATTATGATCTCATAAAAAAAAAAATTGAATTGAGAGAGAGAGAAAGTGAATGCATGTCTGAAAGCTGAAGAGACTGTGTGGGTGAGAGATTGGAGAGAGAGAGAGTAAGTGAATGTATGTATGAAAGCATAAGCTACTATGTGTGAGAGATCAGAGAGAGAGAGAGAGAGAGAGAGAGAGAATGAATACATATATGAAAGCAAAAGTGACTCTGTGTGAGAGATCAGAGAGAGAGTGAGTGAGTGAGTGAGTGAGTGAGTGAGTGAGTGAGTGAGTGAGTGAGTGAGTGAGTGAGTGAATGCATGTATGAAAGCTGAAAAGTCTGTGTGTGTGAGAGATCGGAGAGAGTGAGTGAGTGAATGCATGTATGAAAGCAGAAGTGACCTCATGTGAGTGATCAGAGAGAGAGTGCATGAAAGCATGTATGAAAGCTGAAGAGACTGTGTGTGTAAGCAACAAGAGAGATAGAGAGAGAGAGAGAGAGGGGGGTGATCATAACTAGTTAATTAATGTACTGGAGACATGTTAATACAAGATCAAGATAATGTGTTTCAATGGTTGTTGTATATAAAAATATTGTGGGCTTAATTTGGCATTCTGAGTGACATTGCAACATTACTTCGGAACAGCACTACTAAAAGGATGCTGACCCCTGCTGTATTGTATTGGGCTGGTCTGTTGACCCCATTCAATCACACAAACCAGGCCAAAACAACAATTCATACAGATTATACAATAGCAGTAATTAATGTTGTGTCTTTTGGCTTTTCCCAGTTAGGGGTTGCCACAGCGGAACTCCGGTCCGCTAATGAGTGGCAGTAGATTTTTACATGCCGAGTTGCTGGCCCTGATGCACAACCTTCAACAAAGGTACACCCATTCACACATGTCTCCACACAGAAGACGCTCTAGCTGAGAATCGAACAGGACAACATTTTACTGTGAGGCAACAATGCTACCGCAGCACCACCACCGCAGTAATTAATACAGTTTATAAAAATATACACAACAGTTTCACTGAAATTGTACATTGTAAATTCATTATATTACAACACACAGTACAAGAGTCCTATTCCATGCAAGAACCAGATGCCAGGCAGAGTAAGGTGTTAAGCGATTTCGTTCCTTTTATTCACAATCAAAAAACGGAACTTCATCAGATATAACGACCTTACCCAATTCCTCCTTTTTATACAATTCCCATTTGTTATCTAAACCAATAAAAACAAGTTGCAATCAATTTGATTTTACATTCCCCATTGGATATATTTTCATCACATGTTTAAAAGTCCACCATTTCCCCAATGAAGAAAATTTCCAAACACTTACTTAAAAAGTCACATTATTAAAATCAAAACATCAAAAATTCATTGTTTGATGAAAAACTTATTTAAAAATGTGTGTATATGTATATACACTTAATTGTGTTAAAATGTATGCACATTTTTTCATCTTTCTGTATTGTTTGCTATTAAATTATTTCTGTCTTTAAATGCAAAAGACTGCTGATAGAAATTCTGTCATTGATTCCAGGGAAAACAGTTGCATTTAACAAGACCTGCCAATATGTCTCCATGTATTCCAAGAAGCAAGACCAGTTACCCCTTCTCTCCTGTCTGGCTACTTTTTCCAATACACAGAAAAGGAATTTTTTTTAAATCCTTACATCCTGAACTGTGTCTGAATAGGGAGTTGGTTTTATCCTGTCTCCTTATTGCATAAACATAAAATGATGAATAATAAAATAATGAGCAGAAGGACTGCAGTACAAACCATGATGAGATCAGGTGTACAGCAGAAACAAGCCACATAAATTTTTGTCTTAGATAAGTGTGAAGAATATTGTAATTCTTGGTCTCTTCTATCACTAAAGATAGCCTATATGCAAAATTTACATAGTATGTATGACAGGGGACATATCAACAAAGTTGCTGTATCCAGAGAATGTGGCATTACAGGCAAACTCTGAGCAAGAACTTCAGCAAATGATAGGAGAATGGAATGCAAAACTGAAGGCACATGGAATTAAACTGAGTACAGGTAAGACAAATGCAATGGCAACAAATGGGGCAAATCAGAAGAAGCTGAGAATTGAGGCAGAAGGGAAAATAGAGAAACAGGTTAACAGCTTACTTAAATTTCTAACAGGAAATAGTTACCTGCTGTCATTGACAGATTTTAAAAATTCACCAGTTATTGAAGTATTTGGAAGACTACATTGGGTTTTTATTCCTATATTATCTTAAAATTCCTGTCAAATTCTAAGCTGAAAAGACACTCTCATTACATCTCTTCAGAATGAGTTACTCTAAGAATAATACACAGGACTCTTTAGTGAAAAAGGAAATACAATCTTTACTCTCCAGTATTCAAGGTCTTTCAATTAAACTGGATAAAAGAGATAACAAACTAGATTCTTTCAAAGAAAAATGTTCAAAGCAAATGAAACAACTACAAGAAAGAATTATGTAGTGTAAAATTCAAATATCCAGCATGGAGAAGACACAAAATGACTTAAAGGGCAGAGTCACTAAAGAAGAATATCAAATTGAGTTTTTATTAAAACAAAATACTTCTCTATGAACAAAATAGATGACCTTGAAAATAGGTCTAGAAGGAATAATCTACACATTTATGGACTACCTGAAAAGACTGAAGGTGACAATATGGTTATTTTTTAACAGTGTGACTCCCTAATATTTGGAATCTACCAAAATCTCTCTCATATGGAATTGAGAGATCACACAGGTCATTAGTGGTCTTCTCATCTTCTACTAAACCAAATATTAATCCAAGGTCCATAATTGTTAAGAGTTTTTTTCCAGTCAAGACAAAGAACTGGTATTGAAAACTGCATGGACAAACTCTCCAATTAAATGCAAAGACTCCTTAATAAGATTTGGCAATGACTATTCATCTACAGTTGTTACAAAAAGAAAATAATTGTTTCCTTTAATAAAAGACCTGAAGAAAAAACAAATCAATGTACATTTACTGTTTCCAGCTAGACTGAAGGTCTTTTTGTCTGACAGTATCAAAACTTTTGAGTCTTTAGACAATGACGTTTTCTATGTAATGTCTAATAACATTTTAGACCAGGTAGAATGAATGGATTGGATCAGTACCTCCTTAAAGAGATAAGCAGGGAGAAATGGATGGAAAACTATGGATCAGAAGAAGAAACTAAAAGACAAATGATTTTATAATGTTTCTTTTTGTAGGACTTTCATGATAATTGCATAATACTTTATTTTTCATGACTAACAGTGCATAAATTAAACTGCAATGCAATGATGCTTCTTACCAAAAAATAACATGAGCATAAAGACATAAGAAAGGTAAATGTTTTATTTTTTTCTCTCTTATCATTGTCATTATCTGTTTTGGTATAGAATTCTTTAATATGCAGTAACAATTTCCCATTATTAGTTAAGTAGTGATAATATGTGCATAACAAATAATAACAAACATTGCCTATTTCTCCGCAAGGTAATTTAACATGCAATCTTTTAATATATTCAAAGTTTCTGTTTCTCACACAAGTAACTTGCTTATGAATTAATAGCAATTCTAAATACTTTACCTTATAAACTTTTAGTTACATTCTTGTACTACTTTGAATATTTAGATTGGTTTTCAGAAATTACAAGAAGAACACAGCGTGTGCATGTCAATTTCTCATAAAGCTTTATAATGCAGTTCCCTACATTTAAATGATATTTATTTCCTTCTGTTTTTACTTTTTATTTTCTTTTTTATTATTGGTTTGTTTTGTCATTGATAAGTGATTGTGAGATGTTGTAAAAGACTGAAGTGAAAGTTGTTGCTGGGATCTCGCATTGCTGTATTTTGAGTTGCTTTTTTGGTTTTGTTTTCTTTCAAGTATGATTGGACTAGTTTAGAGTAATTTAGATTATTATGTAACACTGCTCGAGCTAAGCTGCAAAATCTTTACCTTGTTTACTTACTTGTTTCTCGGCTTCTTGCCAAGGTCGTGAGATAAATCCTATGGTTTAAATTTGTTTTTTGCTGTAAATTCTTTGCAAAGCTGTGATATGCTTTAAATCAAGCAGGACAGCTTAGAACTGATATAATCAGAAAGTGCAAAGGTCGCAAGTTAGCCATTTTGATTCCCACACTTGTTAAAGTGACAGTTATGCTACTTATACAGTATAGCTCTGCATAGTAATACAGTATTGATCTAAATTGAAATTCTAACCTTATATAAATTGATATTTAACTTCTAAAAGTCCCACTAGAACATTGTAATGGATATAAAAGGAAATTTAACAAAAAAAGTTAACATATTTTGGCAAAAGAACTTTTATTATAATAAAGTCAGACCAATATTGATGGTCTGTAGATATGTTTTTCTAAACATGTATTACATTTACAACACTGACTTCATTACTTTTTAATTAAAAACAAAAGATTCTTAGTGAATACCTGGTAATCAACAAAGCAAGTATAAAGAAACAAATAATTTAATTCTTGCACATGTTAATAGACATTCTAGCTGACTGGATTTAATATTTGATGGCCTCAGTAAACTTTTGTAATGATTATTATTTAGCCTATAAAGCTGATACATCCTAAAATTAATGTCAGTTAGCTATGGTTTATCTCTCATGCTGATATGATGACAAAAAAATATTTTTTAAATGATTGTTATCTTGTATGCAAATCTATATTACAATATGGATGGTTCTGTTGCAATGTATTAATAAGAAATAAAATGTTGTAAAACACAGTTTAAATTTTACTGCATTGAGAACAAGTAGGAAAGTATTCCTGTATGTTTTGATGAATTTTCTAATTGCCAGCTCTGATAAGGAATAACAAATTGATGCAGGTTCTTTTTTCTAATCTCTTTCTCTTAAATTTTATTGATTTTGTTTAAGTAAATATTATGGTTTTCTTTATGAAGTTTTAATGACTTTAATGTGCATAGTTACTATCATCTTTTTATGGTACTCAGCTTATATTAACATTATGTTTTTATAATATACAGTTAAGCAACTATACAATAGTATGCTTTGATATGTTTACTACCATTTTTAACATAGTTATAGAACTTATTTTTTTCTAAGATGTCATAGTATGTGGACTTCACAGGATTTTGCAAATTTACATTTACATGGGATTGAGTGTTTTATACTCAGTAGAGATAAAAGTTAATGAAGTTATAAATACTCATTGCTAACTACTATACATAACTTATGAGTTGATTTAATTCAAGGAGTTACTTTCCGTACAATGTTATTACTTAGCTAGAGTAGGAAATTATTTTGGATAGAGGTTTTAGAGGGAACACTTGGATATTAATGCTATTCAAGTGTAGAGTTGTATACCTCATTCTTTGTTTGGGCTGTTTATTAATTCAATTTTCTTTAATTTCATCTTTAAATATATGCCATTGGGTGTCTCCACTGTTAGCTGTATCACTATAAAAGGAAATTATAAGTCATTTTTTTCAATAATACCTATGTTTTCAGTTACACTAAAAGCTATACATGGCTTATTATGGATCTAATAGCAACAGATGTATACAATGTATTTCTATTAATGTCAATAGATTAAACAATAACACCAAAAGGGGACATTTATTCAAATATCTTAAAATGTTTAATGTTCATAATATTTTCTTACAGGAAATACATTTATTACAAGACATAAATAGAATGAATTTTAAGAATTATTCAGTGTTGGTGAGTTCTCACTACAAACAAAAAAGAGGTTGTAGAAATTTTATGGAAGAATACTGTTTTAATGCAAAACGTTATAAATACATATTATGGTAATACTGTAATGTTCTGTTTTGTATCTGTGAAAATAAATGGAAATATTTGTACTTGTTAACCTCTACTGGATACCCGAGTTAGGAGTTAAAGTAGCTAAAAATCAATTTGAGGACATTATACAGCATTCTAAAGAAGTTTAATACTTGCAGGTGATTTTAATTAATCTTGGATGACAAAGATACTAATACAAAAAGTTCACATAGGAAACCAGCTGCCTCAAAGGCATTAAATAACTTCATTGATATAATTGGTATTAGGGATATAAACGACTTTGCTGAGCCAAATTCAATTTGTTTCACACACTGTTCACATTGACATGGTACCTATTCTAGAATAAATAGGTTATATATTTCAAGAGATATAATTGCTAACTTAGATAAAGTTAAAGCAATTGCATGCCGTTTACCGGACCATAGTGCTGTTACTTTTGATTTGGAAATGAACACAAAACAAAGAGTTACTATCACCAATATACTATCTTATATAACTAATTTAAAGGACTTCAAGAAATTCTATACTAAAGAAAGACATACTTTCCTAAATATAAGCCTTACTGCTGATGTTTCTAAAATATATATGTGGGATTCTCTGAAGTTATATACATATGGCAAAGGGCTAATTTGGTTTATTAATAAGAAAAAACAATGGAATAAAGACTTACTGGATTTACAAAATAATACTGACAAATTGAAATTAGAGACTCAAAAAGGCACTAATAAGCTAGTAAAAGAATGTGAGGATATGAACAAAAAGTATGTAGAAACTTTACACCATAAAACTATGGTTAATTTAGAGAAGATTAAATTGAGATCCTATACGATGACCCCAAAAAAATCAGAGAAGTTTAGCAAACAGAAACAAGAAAATTATTAAGTGTAATCAGATAAAAAAACTTTGTATTCCAGGAACTAACAAAAAAGTGTCAGATTTAAAAGCTATTTTAGAAGCTTTTAAGAAACATGAATTACCTCATAGCCTTCTGAAATAGCATTTCAAAGTGTAATTAAATCTTTATTTAGAAAAGACATAAAAATAAACTTTTTGAAGATCAAATAAAGTTATTAGATAAAACATTTACAATGACTGAGCTTAAATCACAAATAATAAATTAAAGTTAAATAAATCTCCTGGTATTGATAACATAATTCCTGAAATGTATAAATTACTAATCAATGAAACTTTAGTTCTGTTATTAAGAGTGTTTTTTCTAGCTAAAGAAAACAAATTAATTCCCCCTTCCTGGAAATATACATTAATTTCCCTAATTCTTAAGTCAGAGAAAGATGCAAACGATTATTCATATTATAGACCAAATATTACTATTAAATGTGGATTATAAGATGTTAAGGGCAGTACATGTTAATAGTAATAAACAGTTTTTGCACTGACTGATAGATGAAGATCAATCCGGTTTTATAACTGATAAAAATGCATATGACAATATAAAAAGAATAATTACTTTAATTGACTATGTTAACATCACAAAAGGTAACATGATCTTTGTGAGCTTAGATATCAATAGTGTCTTTGATTCATTTAACTGGACTATTCACTACTGGATTTAGAAGAATATGTTTTTTCAAGAAATTTCATATGTTTAATTAAACTGCTGTATGAAAAATTTCTAGTTTATATCAAGATTGGGTCATGCACATCTAGTACTATTACAGTCACTAAGGGTACACAAAAGGGATGTCCTTGTCCCCACTATTGTTTGCTCTAGTCATAGAACCCTTTGCAAATTGTATCAGGATGAATGCACATATTAAAGAAGTACATCTTGGTAGTTCCTTAATATTGAAGGTCCAACTGTTTGCAGATGATATTTTACTGACACTGAACAATAATAATGACTCATTACAAGCTCTATTTGATACTATAGATCTATTTTAAATCCATATGTGGCCTTAAATTTAATGAAAACAAAACTAAGATCTTGCCTATAAACTGCAATAAGAAAGGCAACCAAAAGAAACCACAGAGAAAACTAAGAAAAAGATGTTGGTAAGTCAGCTCCAAGGGCTAGGCACATGCAGGTACAAAAGTTCAGGTAACTGTAGGTTATAGTCCAATCCAATGTACTTAATACCAGAAGTTATAAAAACACTGCTTTATTCACCAAGCCAAAATAAAAGTAAAACGCTGCACCAGCGTTTTTCGTTCTGATAAATATCAGAACTTCCAATAAAAACTTCGTTCCAACACGTTTTTAAGGCTTTATTACACCAACATCCACCAGATTGAGCGCTTTCATCTGCCCTAAGCAGATTTCTTCAGAATACTTCATTATCAGTGCCACACATTTTTATACTGTTCTTAAACTACATAATTATTCAATTAAATTAAAATTATACAATTAGTCACTTAAAATACCTAGAACATTTAACCCTTCGGTAAATTCCTACATTTCTTTTGAAATTTAGATGTTAAAGTGTTAAAGTGCAACTGTGCATATAAATACATGAAATTCTAACATTTTAAAACAATTATATACTTTGTGCAAAATTATTCTTAATATAAATACAAATAACAATAAAAATCTATAAAGAAATGAACATAATTAAAATTCAATAAGGTCAACCAAATAAAATTCATTGTTAGTTAACCTATTTCATGTTTTTAAAAATGCTCATATTAATTAACACTGAAAATATCTTAATATTTATTTATATGTTGTATATGTGAGGGTTTAAAACTGTATGTGTACAGGTTGTGGTAATCTAATAATGTTACCAGAAGGCCAAGGAATCAACAACCATAACAAAAAATCATAACAAAAAATCAAATATTGTGTATTATTATATATATAATGAAAAATATACATAAAATACAATATAAATGTAAAAATAAAAATGTAAAATGTTGATGGAAAATAAAATAAAATTGAAATTGAATTAAAATAAAATAAACTGTTGACATATGGAATGTGAAATGTGAAAGAGGAAAGGGAGGACACATTACCAACATATTTTGTGTTTTTTGAATGTATAAAAAACATGTTTTTAAACTGTGGCAGCCTTGTCCACAAGAATAGCTTTGATGTTAATATATTCATTGAGACCAGGCCTAAAATTTGATTTCAGTCTCAACTGCCATTTAATCTCTTTAACTAGTAAGTGGTTTTTCAAATCACCTCTATCCATATCCATTTTAATGGTTTCTAAAATGGCAAATTTAAAACCCACAAAGCCCACACATTCCACAGAGTGTTTGTAAAGGGCACTCGTCTCTTTTTTAGTCTTAATGTCATTGATATGCTCGTATACTCTCTCTTTGAGTGCCCTCTCTGTTTTGCCTACGTAAAAGGCTGTACATGTGGCGCAGGTGGCTAAATAAACTAACATTCTAGTGTAACAGTTGCCCTTGCTAAAGGATACCTTACTATTAAGACCATTACTAAGTACTGTACCCTCTGCCTCATTAATATATCTACATTGTCGACAACTGCCACATTTGATCGTACCTTTCCTTGCTTTTTTGTCAAAATCAAATTTTCCTCTCTCAAATAACCTCTTGAAATTCATACCTGTCTTATATGTCAAAAGTGGTTTATTCCCCACTATATCGTAAATTTCTTTATTAGTCTTTAAAATAGACCAATTTTCCTCCATTATTCTAGTAAAATGTTCTGAAAATTCATTGTATTTTATAATACATGCTTTAGGGAAGTTCTTCGTGTTAGTATTTAAGTGTTCTTTACAAATACATTTCTGCCCCAACAGTGGTTTATATTTCAACCCCCATCCTAGGTAAACCTCTTCCAAGGTTTCACCAATAAGTTCAATAGGATAGCCTCTTTCTAAAAATGCTTCCATCAAAAATCTAAACTCAGGTAATAGGTCCTCTCTTTCGGAGGTCATTCTTGCAACCCTAACAGCCTGTCCTTTGATGACACTTTTCTTTTGATGGTAAGGATGTTGGCTGTTATAATGGAGGTAAGAGTTACACCAGGTTTCTTTACGAAATACATTGGACTTAAAACCTTTTCCTTTTTTACTTAACTTTATGTCTAGATAGGTAATGACCTGATCCTGGACCTCATGGGTGAAAGACAAAAAAAAAAAATGGTTGAAAAAATGGTCCATAAATATTTAGAGGCCAATCTAGATGAAAAATTATTGTTGTTGGAAATGACAGAAATAGTTCTGGATAATAATTTTATAGCTTTTTTGGGAAAATATTATAGACAAACCATAGGAGTAGCCATGGGGGCAGCTTGTGCCCCCATTTACGCCAATTTGGTTCTCCTTGGATGGGAGGAGGAAAAAGTTTTTACAAGTATATTTATGAAAAACATTAAGGTATATTTTAGGTTTTTAGATGACATCTTCCTTATTTGGGAGGACGGTCATGGAAAGAAAGTGGAAGATTTCATTAAATACATAAATGGAACTTCGAGTTTTTTGTCTTTCACCCATGAGGTCCAGGATCAGGTCATTACCTATCTAGACATAAAGTTAAGTAAAAAAGGAAAAGGTTTTAAGTCCAATGTATTTCGTAAAGAAACCTGGTGTAACTCTTACCTCCATTATAACAGCCAACATCCTTACCATCAAAAGAAAAGTGTCATCAAAGGACAGGCTGTTAGGGTTGCAAGAATGACCTCCGAAAGAGAGGACCTATTACCTGAGTTTAGATTTTTGATGGAAGCATTTTTAGAAAGAGGCTATCCTATTGAACTTATTGGTGAAACCTTGGAAGAGGTTTACCTAGGATGGGGGTTGAAATATAAACCACTGTTGGGGCAGAAATGTATTTGTAAAGAACACTTAAATACTAACACGAAGAACTTCCCTAAAGCATGTATTATAGAATACAATGAATTTTCAGAACATTTTACTAGAATAATGGAGGAAAATTGGTCTATTTTAAAGACTAATAAAGAAATTTACGATATAGTGGGGAATAAAACACTTTTGACATATAAGACAGGTATGAATTTCAAGAGGTTATTTGAGAGAGGAAAATTTGATTTTGACAAAAAAGCAAGGAAAGGTACGATCAAATGTGGCAGTTGTCGACAATGTAGATATATTAATGAGGCAGAGGGTACAGTACTTAGTAATGGTCTTAATAGTAAGGTATCCTTTAGCAAGGGCAACTGTTACACTAGAATGTTAGTTTATTTAGCCACCTGCGCCACATGTACAGCCTTTTACGTAGGCAAAACAGAGAGGGCACTCAAAGAGAGAGTATACGAGCATATCAATGACATTAAGACTAAAAAAGAGACGAGTGCCCTTTACAAACACTCTGTGGAATGTGTGGGCTTTGTGGGTTTTAAATTTGCCATTTTAGAAACCATTAAAATGGATATGGATAGAGGTGATTTGAAAAACCACTTACTAGTTAAAGAGATTAAATGGCAGTTGAGACTGAAATCAAATTTTAGGCCTGGTCTCAATGAATATATTAACATCAAAGCTATTCTTGTGGACAAGGCTGCCACAGTTTAAAAACATGTTTTTTATACATTCAAAAAACACAAAATATGTTGGTAATGTGTCCTCCCTTTCCTCTTTCACATTTCACATTCCATATGTCAACAGTTTATTTTATTTTAATTCAATTTCAATTTTATTTTATTTTCCATCAACATTTTTACATTTTTATTTTTACATTTATATTGTATTTTATGTATATTTTTCATTATATATATAATAATACACAATATTTGATTTTTTGTTATGATTTTTTGTTATGGTTGTTGATTCCTTGGCCTTCTGGTAACATTATTAGATTACCACAACCTGTACACATACAGTTTTTAAACCCTCACATATACAACATATAAATAAATATTAAGATATTTTCAGTGTTAATTAATATGAGCATTTTTAAAAAAACATGAAATAGGTTAACTAACAATGAATTTTATTTGGTTGACCTTATTGAATTTTAATTATGTTCATTTCTTTATAGATTTTTATTGTTATTTGTATTTATATTAAGAATAATTTTGCACAAAGTATATAATTGTTTTAAAATGTTAGAATTTCATGTATTTATATGCACAGTTGCACTTTAACACTTTAACATCTAAATTTCAAAAGAAATGTAGGAATTTACCGAAGGGTTAAATGTTCTAGGTATTTTAAGTGACTAATTGTATAATTTTAATTTAATTGAATAATTATGTAGTTTAAGAACAGTATAAAAATGTGTGGCACTGATAATGAAGTATTCTGAAGAAATCTGCTTAGGGCAGATGAAAGCGCTCAATCTGGTGGATGTTGGTGTAATAAAGCCTTAAAAACGTGTTGGAACGAAGTTTTTATTGGTATTTGGTTGTTGGTTCGAATTCTATTTTATTAAATATCAGAACTTCTTCAGACAACCAACAACACTAGTTCAAAGCATTTTAAAACAAAGCACTAGGTTAAGACAGATGTCAGTAATTACATTAATTGCTGTATCCCTTGTGTTTAAAGCGATACACTCAAATAACTTCTTTTATGTAATACTGAACCAGAAGTTTTTTAAAAGACTGACCAAAATTCTCACTTAAAAGATTTTACATTAAAAACATGAAAAGAAGTCACTGTTATAATATTATCATATCATATCTAAATTCTTCTACTTGCATCTATACTTTAAACCTACACACAAGTACTACTAAAAAGTCATATATAATAAAACCTTAAACTATGCTAATACTAGTAAGTATTGCTAAGTACTGCTTACTTACAAAGCTGTGTTTTGGTTCTAGTTACACCTTCAAGGGCATTCAATGACATACACAAACAACAAAAAGAAAATGAACTATCTCAGTAAACTTTTTATCTTTAAAATACATGAAATTGAGCAACACTCATTTAACCCTGGGTCTCTGTTTGCAGCTAAACGAAGCTGCCATGCTAATTCTTTCTTTTCTAGTTCCAGTTTTAAAAATTGGTCATTCACAAAGCTAAAATCCACTAAGTCTTTCACAATTTGGTCTATGACCATGAACGAAAATACATGGTCTGGGTACCTGGCACAGTGTCTTGCCAGTGCATTATCGTTTTTACCCTTGCTGATTGCGTGTAAATGTTCGTACATTCTGTCACGCAAACGTCTCTCCGTCTTTCCTACGTAAAATGATGGGCACTGCCCACACTGTGCCAGATATACAATAGCCTTAGAGTCACATGTATATGATCCCCTAACAGAGTATGTCGTTGTTCTAATAGTAAATTGATCCGAGGTCATTAAATACTTACAATATTTACAAGCACCACATTTTCTCGTCCCATTTCTATTTTGTTTTTTTGGTACCTTCATTTCAAGTACTCTTTTCATATTAATACCTCTTTTGAATATTATTATGGGGTTAAAGTTCAAAATATTGGCAACATTCCTGTCTAATGTTAAATAACTCCAATATTTTCTAACTACTTTACCTATTTCAGGTGCCTCTGGACAATATGTAAATATAAAAGCTGTCGCAAAATTCCTATCTATCTCGGTGCTATTAGAACTAGTTTGATCCATGTTTCCTATACCATCGGTCACTGTGTTGTTATTATTAAGACCTGTGTCAGTGGCTAGGTCTAGTGTTATAGTCCCTAGGTCACTTCCCAAAATAGGTTTATATATCCCTTTGTCCCTTTTATCCTTTACTTCCTGGAAAATTGTATTTAGGAAGGAAGCAGGATAACCTCTCCTTATAAACATAAGGTATAGCAGGTCACATTCTTCTTCAAAGTCATCTTTCAAGGTCACCATTCTTGCCACTCTCACCAGTTGCCCCTTCACAACAGCTTTCTTTTGGTGAAGGGGGTGCATACTGGTGAAGTGGAGAAAACTGTTGGAATATGTAGCTTTTCTATGTATTTTGGCTGAAAAGTGACCCCTATTTTTACTCAACTCCACATCCAAGAAATTAATGATATTTTCTTGAAAATTCCAGGTGAACTTTAAAAGGTAGTTGTAGAATTAAAGAAGCTAACAAGAAGATCCGCTTCTTTTTGGTCTCCTTTAAAGAGAATGAAAATATCATCCAAAAATCTTTTGTAACTAATAATCTGGTGGGCCAAGTGGCTATTGAAAACATAGTTATTTTCCCAATACGCTAAAACCAAGTTCGCAAAACTTGATCCCACTGGTGACCCCATCGCCACACCTACTTTTTGGACAAATAACTTGTTTTCAAATGCCACAAAATTATTCTTTAAAATAATGTCAAGAAGTTGTTCTACTAAGTTACATTCATTATCGTTAGCCCCTTTAGCCCTGATATGTTCCACTACCCATTCTACCCCCAGATCATGTGGAATACAAGAATATAGGTCACTGACATCCACAGTTAAGAAATTTACTGTGTTATCAAAAGTCATGGCTTGCATACTCTGTAAAAATGACCACGAGTCCTTTAAAATTTGTTTTTCTAAGGACACAAAATTCTTCAAAATCTTGTCCACAAACTTGGCACAGGGATACGTGATTGATTGGCGTGCGTCAACCAATGCTCTAAAAGGGGGGTTCATTACATTTTTATGCAATTTTGGGATCCCAAAGATTTTAGGGATCTGTGGTGCCAACATGGTTAAATAACTGTGTTGTTCTGAGGTAAGACAACCATCCATAAACAAGTCACTAATAAACATATTAATCCTATTATAAGCCTGATTTAGTTCATTTCTGCTCACTAATGCATAGGTGCTACTTTCCAACAATGTCATCATGATGTTAGAGTAGTCTTCGTTGTACAATACCACTAAACCTCCACCTTTATCTGGTTTCATAAGCCTAAGTGGTAAATTCCTAAGCATAGTAAGAAGGGCTTTTTCCTCTTCAGAGATGTTAGGCTTAAATCTGGTTTTGGATGAATCCTTCAGAACATTTCTAAACTCATTTTCACAAAAATATTCAAACATACTTATTGTGCTGTTCTGGGGGGGGTTAAAGGAACTAGCTATTCTCAGTTCATTGTTACTGTATGATGAGTTACCAAACAAAATATTCAAGTTCAGTTTATGAATGAATAACTTAAAGTCAATTAAAAGTTCAGCAATGTCACATTTTTGATGGAACAAATGTGAGACCCTTGGCAAATAATTCCACCAATACTTGATCAATACAGCACTCAGTGAAATTGTAAACAGAAAAATCACCTTCATTATTATATAATGTTTCAAACAGTTTTAGCTCAGGTATTTGCTGTTGCTCCATGTGTTGTATCTCCGTTTGGCTCCCTGAGCTGGATGCACTTTCCAGTTGCCCCCTCCCCCCTCTGTAGTTTTTTTGAAAATCCTTGTTTTGCCTTTGATTGTTGTTATCAATACCAACAGGTTGGTTAAAGCCATCCGTTCCCTCCTCAAAGATGTCATCATCATCAATAATATGTCTAGCATCAAGTCCAGGACCTGTGTTCAAGTCAACTGAAAAGTTATTAACTGGTACATTTTTTCTTTGATCCTTATAAACATTATGGTCTACAACATTTTTATGGTTACGTAAACCTTTCTGTGCCACAGGTGGTTTGGGGAAAGCCGTCCCTTCCCCATATGCTTTCAAGTCCCTGTTAAGCTTTTTTATTTTATTATCTTTTAATTTAATCATTTGTTGAGCAATGCTAGAAAAAGTTCTATCAAACTCAAACTGGTATCTATTAAAGTCTGAGTCAATAAGACTAAAGCAATAAGAAAGGCATAACTAAGAGGTTCTCTAAGTATATAGTATCAGATAATAGAATCAATTATTTAGGGGTTATACTAATACATGATTTGTATGAAATTTTAATTATCAATTATAAGAGCATTTTAAGTAAAATAAATTCACTTTTATATAAATGGAATAGGCTCTTCTTTACTATAAAAGGCAGATATTTCTTAATTAAATCAATCATATTTTTAATTGTTATATTTTATACAGGCCTTTTCTCTTCCCATCTCTAAATCTACTACACATCAATTTAATAAATTAATGTTAACATTTTTATGGTTCCCTAGTAGACAAGAATTCATTAAATCATCATTTAGATGATTAGAAAACAGGTGGAGTTAGTCTTCCAGACTTTGAAATGTATGCTTTATCATTTATTTATTTATTTATTTATTTATTTATTGCATTTGTTAACTGGGAAAGTCTACTTGGCCTAGGTGAGCCCATTTTCAGTAGAGGCCCAAGGAGAAAAGTTGCACATAACATTAATAGTACACACAAGAAAAAGCACAATATACAGTGTGTATATACAGTCTCAATGCATGGAAATAAATATTAAACACAATGGTACAAGTTATTTACAAACATTACACATCAACATTTTTATACAATTTGATCATTGAGGATGGAGTTAGTCGGGTAGGGGAGCAGTTTTGGTTGTTACTTGTAGTCAGAGAGAACTCCTAATTAGTGATACTGTAGAGGGATTTAGTAGCAGATCAGGTGTTAGGAGGTATTATTTTGGTACAAGTACATTGCTAGAGAGAAGAGAGGTGTGATCTGAGAGACTTCTTAAAGAGAGCAGGATTACTGATTGTTCTGATAGAAGGTGGGAGGGCATTCCATAGTTATGAGACAGTAAACGAGTACAGCATTTGACCAGCTGCAAGGTTAGGTTTTTCAACTTTCAGCATCATTATGTTTTTGGAAATTAGTAGCCTGTTAGGGTGGTATGTAGTCAATAAGGAGGAGAGGGAGGGACAAGTTGAAGGCTTGTATACGAGTTTATTTGCAGTGGTTAAATGTGAATAAGTGAGATAGTGTGGGAGTTCAAGACAGTTTAGCTGTTGTAGAGATAGGCAGTGGTGTGCTGAATTTTTTGAATTTGTTACAAATTTGGCAATCTTGTTGTAAGCAGTCCAGTTTGTTATTCAGGGAGGACTGGATATTGGTGAGGATTGGACACCATATATTACAGATGGTAGCAGGAAGGATGATGCTAGAGCTTTTTTAGCAGTAATATTAAGGTAGTATTTGTTCTATAGAGAGTACCTCATTTTAGATGTGCTTTTGTTGCTGTTGCTATGGGTATGGAGGTCGAATGTTAGATTTTCATCAAAAATAACTCGTAGCAGTTTGGCAGTTGGAACAACTTCAGTGAGAGTATTAAACTTGTAACCAGTAAACTAACAATACTGTCAAGGACAATAGAAGTCAACCAGACAATTTATTAGCAGCATCCAGAAAAACACAAAAACACACGTTAACCCAGGTTTCGTCCTCAAAATAAGGACTTCTTCTGAACAATAATGAAATCAAGTTCACATTTAAATAACCAACTCTTACATCACTAATTGATGTCATTATTAAATAATACCTTATTAAACAATACATTTCATTGCAAGTATCATTGCAGTTGACTTAAAGGAGCCACACTACATCGCATTAAATGAGAAATGAAGAACCTAATTTATATACACTAGTAAAATAAATCCACAAGTATGAAATATGTAAAATATAAATATATGTATATTACATTAGACATACACTACTTTAATCCCGTGCTAGTAGCATCAAACAAAAGGTGGTTGTGACCAAACTGGACAGAATATCCTAATGCATTATATACACTAAACTTTTATAAAAGTACCTTAAGAATATTTAATATATATAAATTAATGAACAATACATAAATATACACAATAAATTCATCCTAAAATATGCCTTAATTTTAAAATAGGGGCTATACTAATATATTCATTAATGCCTGGACTAATTTGGGCATTTAACCTTAACTGCCACTTCAATTCACATACATTAAGGTGAATATCTAATACCTTACCTTATAAGTCTTTTTTCACCTGCTGAATTATACAACATTTAAATTCATGGTCTACATTGCCTAAAATATGTCTAGCCAATGCATTAGTGGCTTTACCATGTTTTATATCTAGTACATGTTCCCTGATTCTCTCGCTGAAATGTCTGGATGTTTTTCCCACATAAAAAGCAGGACATTTTTTGACATTGTACAATATAGACCACATTTTGTGTATAACAATTAAAATGTCCTGAAAGGTGAACCATTGTAAGGTTAACTTTTATACGATCCTTAGTCACCATAATAAACATACATGTACACCACCTTCCACATTTAAAATTGCCAAATTCTTTTCCTGCTAGGCCTACTTTAAACTCTGACTCTCTCTCTAAAATTTGTTTGAAAATTTGATATTTGCAAAAAACGAACTTAGGGACCCCCCCCCCCCATTTTTATAGGCACATATTTATCTAATATCAAAACTCCCCAATTTTCTCAACCATCATCATAAACCATTCCACATCTTGATTGTATGTGATAACAAAAATCAGATTCTCAGTATGATTAAATTTACACATATTTTTGTCCTTTTTTTTACATTATTACCTTGATTGCTATTAAGTATAGCCTGATATAACTCTGTCTTCCTTTTATGTACAACTTCTTTCTTGATATTATTACACAACTCATCTGGGTAACCCCTTTTCTTAAACATAGTGATCATAAAATCTAACTCCTGTATAAATGCATCACTATCACTCACCATTCTAGCTGCTCTTACCATTTGCCCTTTAATAATGGCTCTTTTTTGATGGTAGGGGTGCCCACTATGAAAATCCAAATAAGAATTAGAAAATGTACTTTTCCTAAAAATATCAGACTTAAAACAATTTTAACCCTATCAATAGTTAAATTTATATCCAAATATGAAATACTATCCTTACTAAAATTGTGTGTAAATTTTGAACAATCAACAGTATTAATAATATAATTAAAGAATGCATCAAGTGTTTCACAACCACCTTCTCATACAATAAAGATATCATCCAAATAGCATATATATCATGCAATATAATCATAATAGATGGATGTAAGAATAAATTCCACTTCCCAATAAGCCATAATATAATTTGCATATATGGGGGCACATGCTGCCCCCATAGCTACTCCTGTTATCTGTTTAAAAAATTCCCATCAAAATAAATATAATTATTTTGTAATACAACTTTCATGAGTGTTATAAAAACATTCACTTGATCTTGATCAAACAACTTACTTTTAGTTAATTGAGTTTCCAACCAACTCAAACCTATATCATGGGGAATAACAGTGAATAAATTACATACATCAATAGTTAGGAACATGGTATCATCATTAATATTTAACCCTCTTATTTTATCCAAAAAACTCTATGAATCTTTTGTTATATATGCAAATACTTTTAAACCCTTTTGCATATGTTAATCTAAAAATTGACTTATACAATTTGTTTTACTTCTTTTCCCATTCACTATCAGCCTAAATTGAATGTTATTAAGGCCTTTATGTAGTTTTGGAACACCAAACATATTACTTACTACTGGAAAAGGATTTTTAATTCATATTCTATTTCATTAAGCTGTCCTTGATACAACATATCATCTAAAAGCAAATCTATTTTTTGATAACTAATATTAATTTAATTTATACTACTCTCTGTGTAACTATCACCCATCAACATATTCATCATGGTGGTATTGTAATCCATCCTCTCAATTATTACTACACCATTCCCTTTATCGGGTATCATAATCCGTATATCTTTATTTTCCACTAATGTATTCAATAAATCAACTTCATCATCAGTTAAATTAAAATACCCACTTTTATAAAATCTATTCATGTGTTACCTGATATCCATTACACATGCCTTTTCAAATAAGGCTACAGTCTGATTCATTAAAGGGTTAAATTGACTTTTTTTTTTCAAAAAGTTACCCTGTTTGTCAGCTTTTTTGTCAGAAAACCACATTCTAAGATTCATTTTCCGAGTGAAAATCTTAAGATCAATTAACATTTCTGTAATATTGCCTTTCCGACAAGGAACAAATGTAAAACCTTTAGATAATAAGTTTGCATATTCAACATCAAAATCATACTTAATATAATTATATACTTTAAAATCATCATAAGTATTACAAATCACTTTTGGGTTACTCACTACATTAGATTCAGATACCCCTTCCATTTGATTAACTAATAATTCCACTAACAGACTTATGTCATTATTATCAACACAATTGGAAACTTCACTATGATTACTATCAGATATTACTGAACCACCAGTGTGATAGACACCATATAAATTACAACCAGTATACTTATCAGTGTCTATACTATCTTCTAAATAACTATTAAACATAAACAAGTTGTCATTGTCATACACACTCAAATTTAAACAATTATCCACAAAGCTATTGTTAACAACATTAATCGATTAATTTATACTTGCATTTTGAATATTGTCAAAATTATCCACAGTCTCAGCGTTGACAAACCTTTCGGAATAATTATCATGTAAATTCAAACACGGTATAAATTCAGACAAAATTCCTTGTTGTAAACCAGGATCATTACTTCCATGTGAAGATAAACTCATATTCTCGACGGTTAATGAACCTCTGTCATTAACGGCAGAATGAGATTCAGCCTGAATGCCTATGCGAAAGTCTGTATCATCAATGTTAACGTTACTTGCAAATGAAGAAAAAACATTATCTAAACTACCAACTTCAGTTAATGACACCGTAACAATGTCTTCCACCCCTAATTGATGTCCAGACATATTATCATACTGTGTATATTGAACGTTTGCATTGACACCTTCATCCTACCTTCATGTAATGGTGTACTCATATTCATAACACTTGACGAAAACATATCATTCATAACCGAATGAGAGTCTATATAAAAGTCTGTGTAAGAATCTGTTCCCTTCACATTACGTGTATCTGAAGAAAAAACATTAATTGAACTTACACGTTCAGTTGCTGACGCCACATTTACCACTTCCATCTCGGTTTGCCACTGTAAACCTTTTTTGCATACCATGTTTTCGGACGAGCTCCCTGTTGCTGATAAAAACTTTGTTTGCTTGCTTGCTCCTTGTTCCTTATCTGTTCTGACCATCTCAGTCCATCCTCTAAAGGGCACGCCTCGCTACAAGGTTGAATTATTCCTTCCTGTGAATCAGCCATGTCATTAACTTCCATCCTTCTATTGGTTGGACTCTCATGATTACCACGGCAACCCCAATTTCCTACTGAGAATGGGTATGCTTTGTCTGCGCCATATATATTAGTGTCTCTCTTAATTTTATTAATTTTGCGTGAAAAGATTACTTGACAATTTTGATCAATTTTGTCAAGTATGTTACCATAATTGGTGATATATTGCTCAAAGAGTAAGTCATTAGCAATTTTTTCATTGGCTGTTTCCAAATCTACAGTCAACTGGTCAATCTTCGCATTGTTGAATTTTATCATAATACTCATTAAAGTCAACCCTGTTTGAACAAATAGTTGATGAACATCTTTAAACATTTGATCATCATTTCCGGCTCCATTTGGGTACCTCCACATTCGGAGACCCTTTGGAACCAATTTAAGTTCTAAATTCCTTGTTAAATAATTATTTTCAAGCTGTATTTTCTTCAGTTGAAATAATTTTGTTTCATATACCTTTAACTGTTCAGATAACGAAATATTTATAGTCCCAGGACGCTGGTTGTGGCTATTCTTACCCTGTCAGAAATTGTAATTAAACTGCTTCCATCTTGATATATTATTATTCATTATACGTTCTCCTTCTGTGATGCTTTTCTCATTACCACTATTATTGCTAACTGTGACTCCTTGAATGTTACCAGAGTTTTGTGTTTGTTGGGTTAGTGGCACTCCCAAACTCCCATACAACAAATTATGCTGACTTGGTTGCTGCTGTTTTTCCACCAGAGATTTAATTTGAGCTGTATGCTCTTGTAGTTGTTCATTAATTTGTTGCAAAAGTTCCAAAATACCGATGTTAGACTCCATATTTTCCATAGAACAACACAAACATCAAACTTGTAACCAGTAAACTAACAATACTGTCAAGGAAAATAGAAGTCAACCAGACAGTTTATTAGCAGCATCCAGAAAAACACAAAAACACACGTTAACCCAGGTTTCGTCCTCAAAATAAGGACTTCTTCAGAACACTGAATAAAATCAAGTTCAATTTGTTTTACATCCATCTATAATGATAATATTGCACGATATATATGCTATTTGGATGATATCTTTATTGTATGGGAAGGTGGTTGTGAAACACTTGATGCGTTCATTAATTATATTAGTAATACTGTTGATTTTTTTAAATTTACACACAATATTAGTAAGGATAGTATTTCATATCTGGATATAAATTTAACTATTGATAGGGTTAAAATTGTTTTAAGTCTGATATTTTTAGGAAAAGTACATTTTCTAATTCTTATTTGGATTTTCATAGTGGGCACCCCTACCATCAAAAAAGAGCCATTATTAAAGGGCAAATGGTAAGAGCAGCTAGAATGGTGAGTGATAGTGATGCATTTACACAGGAGTTAGATTTTATGATCACTATGTTTAAGAAAAGCGGTTACCCAGATGAGTTGTGTAATAATATCAAGAAAGAAGTTGTACATAAAAGGAAGACAGGGTTATATCAGGCTATACTTAATAGCAATCAAGATAATAATGTAAAAAAGGACGAAAATATGTGTAAATTTAATCATACTGAGAATCTGATTTTTGTTATCACATACAATCAAGATGTGGAATGGTTTATGATGATTGTTGAGAAAAATTGGGGGGTTTTGATATTATATAAATATGTGCATATAAAAATGGGGGGTCCCTAAGTTTGTTTTTCGCAAAGATCAAACTTTCAAACAAATTTTAGAGAGGGAGTCAGAGTTTAAAGTAGACCTAGCAGGAAGAGAATTTGGCAATTTTAAATGTGGAAGGTGTAGTACATGTAAATTTATTATGGTTACTAAGGATCGCATAAAAGTTAACCATACAATGGTTCACGTTTTAGGACATTTTAATTGTTATACACAAAACGTGGTCTATATTGCACAATGTCAAAAATGTCCCGCTTTTTATGTGGGGAAAGCATCCAGACATTTCAGAGAGAGAATCAGGGAACATGTACTGGATAGAAAACATGGTAAAGCCACTAATGCATTGGCTAGACATATTTTAGGCAATGTAGACCATGAATTTAAATTCTGTATAATTCAGCAGGTAAAAAAAGACTTACAAGGTAATGTATTAGATATTCACCTTGATGCATGTGAATTGAAGTGGCAGTTAAGGTTAAATGCCCAAATTAGTCCGGGCATTAAAGAATATATTAGTATAGCCCCTATTTTAAAATTAAGGCATATTTTCGGATGAATTTATTGTGTATATTTATGTATTGTTCATTAATTTATATATATATATATATTAAATATTCTTAAGGTACTTTTATACAGTTTTAGTGTATATAATGCATTAGGATATTCTATCCAGTTTGGTCACAACCACCTTTTGTTTGATGCTACTAGCATGGGTTAAAGTAGTGTATGTCTAATGTAATATACATATATTTATATTTTACATATTTCATACTTGTGGATTTATTTTACTAGTGTATATAAATTAGGTTCTTCATTTCTCATTTAATGTGATGCAGTGTGGCTCCTTTAAGTCAATTGCAATGATACCTGCAATGAAATTTATTGTTTAATAAGGTATTATTGAATAATGACATCAACTAGTGATGTAAGAGTTGGTTATTTAAATGTGAACTTGATTTCATTCATTGTTCTGAAGAAGTCCTTATTTTGAGGACGAAACCTAGGTTAACGTGTGCTTTTCTGTTTTTCTGGATGCTGCTAATAAACTGTCTGGTTGACTTTTATTTTTCCTGACAGCATTGTCAGTGAGAGCATTACTATGGGATTGGACAGAAAAATCATTCTTGTTCAGAGTGGTAGTTTTTTGGGGGGGGGAATATTAGAAGTTTGGTTTTATTGGGATTTAGAGCGAGATGGTTGCTTGACATCCAAGTTTCAGTTGAAGTGAAAGCATTTTGGGTAAGATGTTGTAACTCCGATATAGATTTCGCAGTACAGATGATTGTAGAATCATCTGCATATTGGATCACTGTGCCATGGGTAAGAGTGGTGTGGAAGTTGTTAATGAATATACTGAAAAGGAGGGGACTTAGTATAGATCCTTGAGGTACACTTGTGGTTGTGTTGAGAAAAGGTAAGAAGGAGTGTTTCCATTTGGTATATTGTTGCCTATTGGTAAAATAGTCTGAGAACCAGTTTAAGGTATGGAGTGAGAGACCTAAGCTGGTGAGTTTTGTGAGCAGAAGGGGATATGAAACCATGTCAAATGCCTTAGAGAGATCTAGGAACAGTGAGGTAGCTATGTAACTGGTATCATGAGCCCTGTTTACTGTGTCCATAAAGGATAGGAGAGCAGTGCAGGTTCTATGACCTGGCCTGAAGCCTTGCTGTGTGGGGGAAAGTATCTGGTTTTGGACAAGATAGTTAAGACGTTGAGTGTGAATATATTTTTCTAATATTTTAGAGATGGGAGAGAGGATAGCGATGGGTCAGAAATTAGGGATATTAGAGTTGTTGCCACTTTTATGGAGTGGAAGAACAAAAGCTTTCTTCCATATGTTTGGTATACTGGACTTCTGAATAGATCTATTGAGGAGTATGCTGATAGGATAGGCAATGGAGTTTGCAGATAGTTGTAGAAATTCAGCAGGTAAATTGTTTGATGCATTAGTACAAGGTTTGAGTTTATGAAAAAGTTTTTTTATAGTGGATGTTGGTATAGGTGAGAATGAGAATACAGGAGTAGTAGAGGAGTGTGAAGTGGGAGGTTCAGGTGGGCAGGGGTCTATAGGTGGGAAGGTAGTGGTGAGTTTAGCTTTGGTGTCAATAAAATATGAATTGAAGAGCGAGGCTAGCTCAGTGGGAGTTTTATCTGGATTAGGTCAAGGATTATCTTTACCTGGATGGAGTAGGGAATTGATTGTGCTCCAAAATTTCTTTGGATTTAGTTTGTTTTGGTCTTGAAGGCTTAGTAAGTGTTCTTTTTTATTTTTAATCACTAATCGTTTTTCCTGGTTGCATAATTGTTTATATTGAATGAGGTCATTAGGATTTTTATTTTTTTGCCAGGTTTTCCAAGCTATATTCCTCGCAGACATAATTTGATTTGTGTGTTTGTTAAACCAGGTTGCCTGATTAGCTTTTACTCTTTTTAGTCAAGGTGGGGCTAAACTATTTAAAATTCTAAGAAAAGTTGAATTAAAGAATTCAACAGCCTCATGTAGAGGGAGATATTTGAGTGGGGTCCAGTTGATCCTTTGCAAGATTTCATTAAAGGTGTTGGGAGAGAAGTGAGATAAATCTCTGGTTTGCTTAACTTGGTGTGTGCTTAGGACTGTGGTGGTCTTATGAGTTATAAAGGCTGGTAAGTGGTCACTAATACTGTTAGGTAGTATGCTGGAGGAAGAGATTTTGTTAGGATCGGAGACAAATATCCAATCCAGAATTGAACCACTGCCTGTTTCTTTGTTGGGCCTGGTTATATTGGTTATTAGTTGCTTATAGTTATGTAGGTTTATGCTGGTGGAAGGGTCCTGATTAGAAACATCAAGCCAGTTAATGTTAATATCCCCTAGGATGATGGTTCCGTTTGTAATGTTATTAGTTGACCAAGCAAGAATATCTTCAAGTATAGGAATGTTGTTGCCTGGGGGATGTATATGACTATGATACAAAGGTTTTTACTGTTATTTATTTTTAGAAAGCATGCTAGTATCTCTGCTGTTGAGAACTGTGGGACAGGTTTTGTGTATTGAGCTACAGTGAAGGTGTTTGGGTATATCAAGGCAATTCCTCCCCTTTTTTTATGTGGTCTATCTATTCTGCAGCAGTTGTAATTAGGGAGCAAGAATTTGGCATCTTTGATATAAGGTTTTAACCATGTCTCAATAATGGCAATGAAGTCTGGTTTGTTTTTGTCTAACCAGGAATGGAGGTGTAGTATTTTATTTCTAATGCTTTGCAGATTGATGGTGGTGAAGTGTAGGGACTTTAAGGAGGTTGGGGGGTTATAACAGCCTGGAGGGGGACCATGGTTTGGATGCATATCACTGCACTGACTTAGGTTGTGGTGCGTGGGGAGATTTACAGGTTGCAGTTTATTTTTGATATTGAAGAGATTGTTTAGAATTGAGTTTTTGTTGTGGTGGTTTTGATGTGAGAGGATTTTTAGTTTGATTTGTAAAATTAACTATGTGGCATATAAAGTAGGGCCTGCTGAGGAACAGTTGGGGAGAGATTGTGTAAGTATGGTTGTCGAAGTAGGTTTGTAAGGTATGTGGGTTGTGTAATGAGATGTTAGTTGTAGAAGGAGATAGAGATACATAGAGAGAGAGAGCAGAAATAGAATAGTTTTGGAGGTGAGAGACATTTTATAGGGCTGTGCATTCTTATATGTGTGAGTATGATGTTGTTTGTAAGACTAATAAGGTGAATGGCAGTGATTTTTGTTTTACTTGGATCGCTTGTCTGTGTACTTAATAAAGGATTTTCGACTGAAAACAGACTGCCTGCCTGCCTTGCTTGGATTACTTTTGAATACTTAGTAATTCTGCACAATTATATATTTTTTATTATTATTTTTTGTTTTGTTTGTTTTGACTTAAGATTAGTTTAAGTTCGCTACTTCTACTACTATTGTCTGATCTGATTAATATACAGTGATTAACTAGAGATATATGGACTGAAAATCTTCCACACAGAGAAGTTTCTTGCACTGTTTTGTTTTAGAATTGATTATTATAATGCATTTGGAAGGTTCTATCGTCAACTATGTAACTGTGCTATCCAGAAAGTTTAGCTTACTTAATTTGCTTAATAATTTGTGGTTGACTATCACAAAGACCCTATTCACATCAATGAAAACTCCAGTTATAAGGCCATCATTTATGTTGCTATAGATGCTGTGAGTTGCTATAAGTAGGGTTGTTGTGGTATGGAAGGCATTGGAAAAACATACTAATTGTCTGATAGACACCTATATCTGTTTATGTGTTTGAAGATTTGTTTATACAGGAGATTTTCAAATATTTTAGCTATAGGGCAGAGGTTTGAAATGGCCTTTATTTGTTCAGTTTATCAGGAGAAGCTATTTTGAGACAGGGATGATAATAGCATGTTTAAAAGCATCAAATACTATTCCTGTAGTAAGAGAGAAAAATTATAAATAAAAGTAAGGGGGTTTACCAGTCTTTTTAGCAGCTCTTCTGAGTAAAGTTGGGTGCATTAAATCATATGTGGTGAGTAGGGATTACGTTTTTTTATTACAGTTTTAGTCTCCTTTACTGAGATTTCATTAAAATGGAATATACCAGCATGCCTGGCCAAATACTATAGTTCAGTGGAGATGTTATCTGTAGTTTTAAACTTCTCTATTATATTTTGTGGTGAGAGCTTAGGAATTATTTTATAGTTTTCTGCAAAGTCTGTAGAAGAAGAGGCTTGATTGATTAGTGTGGCTGAGTTGTCTATGATGTTACAGAGGAAATGTTTGTGCAGTTTGCCCTGAATGTCAAAGGACTGCACCCATCCCAGGCTTTAAGAGCTCTTTAATACCCTTATCAATTCCAGAAGTTTCATTTAAAAGAATAGCAAATGGACATTTTAGGTTCACTTTTAAAACAGAGTAAAGGCCGTCAGTATTAGTAATTACTGATTATGCGATAACATTTCCAGAGACAGTTCCTCTATGAAGAGTTAATGCAAACTCTATAGCAAAGGAACTAGTATTGGGGGGTTTTCTAAAGTAGAAATTCCCCTGTAAATTCTTACTGACTAAGGTACCCCATTTATGTCCAGGGTAACGAATGAACTTTGTAAGTCTTTTAACATGAAACACCTAAGGACATCTGTACACCACACCTGAGGCAGATAAGCTAGTTGAGAATTGTAATAAAACTTTGAAGTCTATATAACTTGATGGGAAAAATAAGGACCACTTGTTTCCATATTTTGCTGCAAGACAAGTACCTCAAGCAAACTCCATTCATGATACATTAACTGTTTAACTGTTGTAAGGTCAAGGCTGACAAGCCTTGCTAGAAATAATAAAAGAAACATGAGAGAACAAAACAATTTAAAACTGTGACATAGGGCATTTTACAGTCATACATGGCAGGTTAAAAGCTACAATGTCTATAGTAAAAAAAACATATTAAGATAGCAGAAGAGACATAAGACAGAGAGAATATAACAAAAATGCTCATCTCAGACAATTCAAACCAGGGGATAAAGTATTTGTGTTAGTGCTACTGCTGAAGGGAAGTAAAATATAGGGTGAGACAACCAGGAAAAAGGAAATCTGAAGAATTATACCAGATACATTTTTTGAAGCCTGGGAAGGAAACTGAAGTTTCTGTATTAAGCATGCTTGCAAAGGAAGTTAAGACTCCCATAGTATGTCCTTAAGTCAAAATAAATGAGACATTATCAGTGTCTCAGAAACAAGTGCCAAAAGTAAAGGGATTTTGTATTCAGGAATAAAGATATATTTTAAAACATTATACCTCTCAACTTACAGACATCAAAACTCTGGATAAAAGCTCCTAAAAAGTTAAGTACCTCTTCCTAAATTTCCATTTCCACCTGGACAATGCACATAAAAAATCAACTTTCTCCTATACTGGGCTAATAGGATCGCACCCTTTATATCCAGACTCTGTAGAAATGCCATAAATAAGGGTATCTTACTGTCTCAAATACAATATGGTCTCCCTCAGATTCCTGTAGTCTTTACAAGAAATGCTTTCACCATTCAATCCATCTCAAATGACATATGCAGATTCATTACTCTCCCCAAGAAATAAACACCATTGCAAAACCCATTGAAAAAGCTAACTGGCTACCTATGAAACAAAGTGCTGACTTTCTAATTGCTTCTCAGTTATTTAAACTTATCAAGAATGACATCTACCCCCACAGGCCTGCAGGCTATTCAGAGATGTTCCAACATACAACCTTAAAACCGCACAACTAAAAAACAAAAAAAAACCTCACAGCATATAAAACAGAGCCTCAGTACACTTTATCAATAAAAATACATAACACTTAGTGCTTTTGCTCTATTCCATTCCACGTGCATCAACAGAGTTAAAAAACATAAAAACATGGTCAATTTATATACCTTCCCCAAGTCACATGATCAAATAATTAATTATTCATGTTGATATCCGTTGTTCTGAATCAACACCTGATACAATATATTGCACTTCTTCCAATATCATAAAATCAAATAAAAAGGTACAGTAATATAAAATCCAGTACAATTTTTGTATTAAAACACTTTGTCCTGTCTTACTTAAAAACCCCAAAAGACATTAAAATTTAGTATTTAGTACTTAGTACTTGCTTACTTTATTTTTAGTTGTTTATCTTATTTTATAACTGCTTAGCCCTTTGTTTTAACACCCCTGATATTGAAATGTTATCATTAATTCCTGGCTGTTGCTTGGCATTAAGCCTCAATTGCCAAATGGTCTCTCTTATTTCCACTAATACCTTACTATCTCAATCAATTTCTCTTATGTTTACCTTATTGGTGATAAAAAAAACAAGAACCTCTTAAAATGAGGGCAGCTAACACTATGTAGATACAAAGTGCTGTTTGTTTTCCTATTTATTTTCCAATTTTTTCATTAAAAACATTTTGTCCTGTCTTACTTAAAAAACCCCAAAAGACATTAAAATTTAGTATTTAGTATTTGCTTACTTTCTTTTTAGTTATTTATCTTATTTTATAACTGCATAGACCTTTATTTTATCTCCCCTGATATTGAAACGTTATCATTAATTCCCGGGTGTTGCTTGGCATTAAGCATCACTTGCCAAATCGTCTCTCTTATCTCCACTAAAACCTTACTATCTCCACCAATTTCTCTTATGTTTACCTTATTGATGACAAAAAAAACAAGAACCTCTTAAAATTAGGGCAGCTAACACTATGTAGATATAAGGCACTGCTTGTTTTCCTAATTTTTATATCTCTATTATGTTCTGCTATTCTATCACTTAACCTCTGTATGGTTTTACCAACATAATATGCTGGGCATCCCATAGAGGTTGCCACATATACCACCACCTTTATATTACAACTGCAGCTCCCAGGACACCTGATGGTTCTGTCGTAGCCCGCAATGGTAACATATGGTCCTTCATTGATGTACCTGCAGTACCTACATATTCCATATTTGTACATCATAGACTTACTATTGTTAAAACTGTCATATTTGCATCCTTCAAACCACTACTTTAAATTCATCCCCCTACTATATGCTATTTTCAGTTGTATCCATATTCTCATTTTTAATTCACTACCAAAGTTAGGTCCCAAAAAGTGCTCATTGTGGTGATGACTGCTGGTGTATCCAAGTTGTGTTGAATAACCATGACCTCACTACCATGATGGTCCAATATTTTATGGGGTTTAAAACTTTCATTCAACCTGAGGATAGGGGAAAAAATGTTTTCTGCTTCTCCATAACTTCATTCTTAATCTTATTCAACATCCGAAGTGGATAACCCCTTTCCTTAAACATCCCCACTAACTTGGCCATTTCTTCCAAAAATAGTTCATCTTTACTAAGCAGCCTTGACAACCTAACCATTTGGCCCTTGACCACACTTCTCTTTTGGTGTGGTGGATGGCAACTATCATAGCGGAGCAAGACATTAGAATATGTTCTTTCCTAAAGATGTTAGATACTAATCTTCCCATTAAGTAAGCTTTCAAAATATCTAAAAAAATCAATTTGATGTGGATTCATCTTGTAAGTAAATCATAAGAAGGGGGTGGTACTATTCAAATATTATATAAAATCACCAATGTCCTCAATTTTGCCTTTCCCCAACAACAAACTATCATCCAAAAATCTCAAAAATAATAAAATATTGGCCTTATATGGGGAGTTTAAAACATATTTTTTTCACATTTGGCTAATACCATATTGGCAAAAGTAGAGGGCACATTTGACCCCCATTGGTACACCTGACACTTGACGAAAAAATTCTTCAAACTACAGGAAATTATTTCACAAAATCAGTTCCGTCAATAAAACCAACAAATTAACCTTTAAATCACTCAAACCTTTGGTTCCTAATAAGCTGGTGTAAAGAAATTCCAAGCTAACTTCAGGGGATATTACTGAAAAAAGATTAATCACATCAACAGTAACAAAAATAAACTCTTCATCATGGCTCACATCCCTTAATATTTCCAAACAATGCCATGAGTCATGCAAAATGTATGATTTGTCTTTCAAAACTTTTTTAGAAAATATAGCCACAAAATCTGCCAAAGGTTCAGTTTTCAATCCCCTTGCTGTGACTATAGGTCTTAAAGGGGGATCGTAACATTTCTTAAGAATTTTTGGAATACCACAGACAGAAGGAATTTTTGGTGACTCGATATTTAGAAATTCAAATTCAGTATTGTCTACTACCCGCTGAGTAAGTGTATCAAACAGTAACCAATCAATTCTGGCATAGGCAGTGTTGATTTAATTTTTCAAAACCCTCATTAGAGTGGTGGTATCATTCAAAATCTCATACATCTTACACGCATAATCATATTGTGACATTATCACCACACCACCACCTTTATCAGATTTCATAATTCTATAGATTTTATCAGCCAATTCCTTTAAACACATAGCCTCATCTCTTGTTAAACTGCTGCAAGACAGGTTTTGGAATTTTATCAATTTCTTAAACTCATTTTCACATAGTCTTTCAAACAAATTAACCACAGGATTAGCTGGAGGAACAAAGGTGCTTTTCCTTTTTAAAACAACACTTTCACTGTGTTGCTCTACTTCATTAGAAAACAAATCACAAATTAAGTTGCCTAGTATACATCTTCAAACCAATTAGCAACCTTGCAGTGTCCATTTTACAATTCAGAACAAAAGAGAAATCATTAGTTAATAAATCAAAATGCACCAATCTAATAGTCACATCACTAAAATTTTAAATAGAAAAAACATTTCGAGCCACCAGGTTCAACACAGGCAAGTTGTTTTCCAGAATTACTTGCTCTTCCCCATGGTTTTCTGATGGTTGTTCCTCCTCTTCCTAAGATAAACAACTAAAACAAAAGTAAGCAAGTACTAAATACTAAATTTTAATGTCTTACAAGTTTTTAAGTAAGACAGTACAAAGTGTTTTTAATACAAAAATTGTGCCGGGGTTTATATTACTGTACCTTTTTATTTGATTTTATGATATTGGAAGAAGTGCAATATATTGCTTCAAGTGCTGATTTAGATCAATGGATATCAACAGGAATAATTAGTTATTTGATCATGTGACTTGGGGAAGGTGTATAAATTACCATGTTTTTACATGTTTTTAACTCTGATAATGCCCATTGAATGAAATAGGCTGAAAGCACTAAGGTTTATGTATTTTTATTAATAAAGTGTACTGCAGATGGCCGCGGAGGTGCAGTGGTTAGCGTTGCTCTCTCACAGCAAGAAGTTCTTTGGTTTGATTCTCGGCCAGAGTTCCTTCTGTGTGAAGTCTGCATGTCCTCCCTGCAGCTGCATAAATGATAAAGATATGCAGGCAGGTTTTGTGCGTATGGGTGTGCCTTCCGTGTAGGTTGGGCGTCGAGCTGGCACCTCGGCACCACTGCCAATCATTAACGGACCAGTGATCCACTGTGGTGACCCCTAACTGGGAAAAGCCAAAAAGACACTGCTATTAATAAAGTGTACTGAGGTTCCATTTTATATGCTATGAGGTATATTTTTGTTTTTTAGTTGTGCTGTTTTTGTTCTTTGGTGCATTCAGTGCAGTTCTTAGTCACATACAACCTTAGAAAGCTTAACCATTCAGGTATTTTCCTCCAATAGCCATATGAAATGTTGGGACCTGCTACAGCAAGCCATAAAACATAGAGACTGAATGGCTGAAAAAAAGTGGACTTACATATACAAAAGTCTTAGATGTTCATTTCTCATAATATTCCCTTTTCTTCAAGGTATAGCAGTCTTGGAGTTGGTTTATATAAATTCAGGGGGTTCAGAGAGGCTTGCCCCCTGCAAAAAAGAATTTTAAAGCCTGCATAAAGCACTGCTGGTAAATCCCTGGTAAATCCCTGCTAGTTTTTCCCTCTCACCCTCTCCTTTATTGATGTGCTTTTTAAATGTGGTGATTTCAAGCTGCCCACCCCTACTGTAAATTGAGGTTAATAAGCTCCTCCCTTTCTACACTGCTATTGATATCTTTATTTATTTGTCTTTCCTTGTGCTTATATTGAAAAAGTGCATTTTGCCTCTCATTGTCTGTTCTACTGATTAACTTGCTCTGAATTCATTATCAAGCTGGATTTTGGAATAAGTAGTGGATTTTTACACTCTAGCGAGCACTTGTTTTTACATCAAGAGGTCAATGGATTTTCCATCTAGTTTACTGGGAGGTAGCCTGATCTGTTTAGATTGAGGAAACACTTGAGATTTCTGCATGTAGTTTTGTTGGCTAGAGTACTTATTAATCAGCTTGTTTTGTTTTTAGTGCCTTTATAAATTCTATTTAACTGAGTAGCTCTTGGCGCATTTATACAAAGTGAAGACTTTTATTGAATAATCATACTTTTATAAGCTATATAAAGTACACTGCTGTATCCATATCTTTAAGTTTGCTTGTGGTAGCATTTTGTATCTTTTAATTTTTTTGTGGTAGCATTTCACTGCAGTCACTCCTTTACAGTGTTTTTACATTAGGATTACAGGGATTATTCATCTAGTGGCAGTAGGTGTTTATCTGGTCTGTCTGAGCTGGGAAGCACACAAAAGGGCTCTAAGTATTTTTTTTCTCTTGTATGCTGTGACTGTACTTTAGCAGTTTCAAAAAAAAAGTATTCTCCACTGCTGCTTTAAGTAATTAATTGCACTGTATTACATTTTATCTGTTAGCTGCAGGGCTGTTGCAAGTAAAGTATAGCCAAACAGTCCACTTATACTGTGCAGATGTGGTCATAAGAAGGATGAAACATGCACATCTACAGACTGTATGGAAGGCATTGTAGAAAAGTAAAAAGTCATGGACATTCAGAAGCCATATAGCTAAAACATGTGATGTCCTTAAGGGGTCATTTGCATATATCCCATGGAACCTCTATTACAGGAGGTTTAAGGTATCACACAATGAAAACTCTAGCTTGGCTAGGTTTTTCTTGCAGATTTTATTAATTGATTTGCCTGTATGACCTTTTTACTTTTTGGTTGCAATGTAGCAGTTGTCTCATGTATACTGACAACCACTTACACCTGAAACTGACAATTTATTTGAGAGATGTAGTTACACTATTAAATTGGAGGCAAGACTCTCACATAAGGATACATTGAATGCCAAATAGGTTGTCAGCACGCACCCACTTCCCACACTAAATAAAGACATGACACTTAAACTCACATATGTGGAGGTACTCTCTACTAACTTACCAAAAGATCAGAGTCCTCCCAAATGGAAAACACCTACACACATAACAATGCAAAAAACAAACACAACACATAATAACACATGCATGAGTGTCTCAAAAAATAAGCCTATAAGGCTTAACACCACAAAACATAATATATTGGTCATAGGTGATTCCATTGTGAGACTCACGGATGTTGACCTCACCAGGCAGGATAAGGAAAGGGTTACAGTTATCTGCCTGTCGGGTGCCAGGGTCCATCAAGTCACTCAAGCACTCAAGTCACTCAACCACAAGTACCGGTATGACTCCATCATGTCCATGTGGGGGTGAATGACTAGAAGTGTACCTCACTGGACTATAGAAAGGAGACATGACTGAGCTCTCAGATTATGTGACACAGGCAGGTATAAGCCTAGCCTTAAGCAGTATTCTGCCTTCTCCAAGCATGATTCCACAATACAAACAAAAAAAAGATTGATTTTAACAATTGGCTTGGCTTCTGGTGTCAGTCCAAAGAGATCCAATATCTGTCAGCCTGGGAAGACATGATTGACAGGCCATGCTGCTTTGCCAGAGATGGTCTGCACCTCTCTCCTCTAGGCCTTTTGATACTGACAAAAGCATTAGACACCCCTATCATGCCTTTTTTAGGCAGTGTCAATATAACCAACCGCCCAACATGATATTATTCATAAATTCAATAGGGTACCCACATTTCAAAAACATATTCTTAAGAAGATCACATTAGTCTAAAGACATGTTGTATACAATTTGTAAACATCAAAATAGTCTTCTTATATATCACACACAAAAGTTCCTGTCATCCGGGTAGCCTTATTATATCACATTGGTTATGCTAATAAAGGAATTTAGCATAATTATCTCTGAATTGCTGTGTAAAGGTCTGTAACACATTTAAGCTGCATTAGTCTGCTCATACTTGCATACCATGGTGCTACTGCAGCATATGCACAGTATGCTCATACCTGCATACCATGGTGCTACTGCAACATATGCACAGTATGTTGTGTTACTGCAACATATCCACAGTATGATCATACCTGCATACCATGGTGCTACTGCAGCATATGCACAGTATGCTCATACCTGCATACCATGGTGCTACTGCAACATATGCACAGTATGCTCATACCTACATACCATGGTGCTACTGCAACATATGCACAGTATGCTCATACCTGCATACCATAGTGCTACTGCAACATATGCACAGAATGTTGTGCTACTGCAACATATGCACAGTATGCTCATACCTGCATATCATGGTGCTACTGCAATGCATGCATAGTATGCTCATACCTGCATACCATGGTGCTACTGTGACATATGCACAGTATGCTGTGCTACTGCAACATATGCACAGTATGCTCATACCTGCATACCATGATGCTACTGCAACATATGCACAATATGTTCATACCTACATACCATGGGGCTACTGCAACATATGCACAGTATGCTCATACCTGCATACCATAGTGCTACTGCAATGCATGCATAGTATGCTCATACCTGCATACCATGGTGCTACTGCGACATATGCACAGTATTCTGTGCTACTGCAACATATGCACAGTATGCTCATACCTGCATACCATGGTGTTACTGCAACATATGCACAGTATGTTGTGCTACTGCAACATATGCACAGTATGCTCATACCTGCATACCATCGTGCTACTGTAACATATGCACAGTATGCTCATACCTGCATACCATGGTGCTACTGCAACATATGCACAGTATGCTCATACCTGCATACCATGGTGCTACTGCAACATATGCACAATATGCTCATACCTGCATACCATTGTGCTACTGCAACAATGCACAGCATGCTCATGAATGGCAGAGGCTAATCTTGGAGAAAATCAAGTTTTCAAGAGGTAGTTTTCTCTACGCATATATGCACAGGGAAAGCTAAAAACAGGAAATGGTCATACTGAAAGAAGAAGTTATGCCAGAGCCAGGACTGCAGTGCCCTTTTGTAGGGTGCAGAGTACCCTGTGCAACTGTAGAGTTTCAGCCAATGGTTTGAGTACTGACTTTTGTTTGAGATGAGCACATGTGGGAAACAAAATCCTCTCTAGATAAACTCAAGGTACTTCTGCTTAATGTTAGGAGTCTAAACAAGAAACTGCACTCCCTGGAAGCAATCCTCACTTTGGAAGATGCTGACATCTGTACAGTCACCAAGACATGGTTCAAAGGCACGAAAATCACCCCAGTCATGCAGAGCTACAATGCCTTCCATATGTTCAGACCACAAACTGAGCATGAAAGAACCAAAGGAGGAGGTGTATATCATTAAGGATAAGTAGTCCACATGACTTCTCAAACAGTATGACTCTCTTAAGCTACTCCATGTCTAATTAGCTATAGGTAAAGCCACCTACCATATCATAGCTAGCTATAGGTCCCTCACCATGAAACAGAAGATGCATACCGCATACCTGGACTTACTGAAGTCACTTGCTATACAGCCAAACACCTTACTCATGGGTGATTTTAATTATAGTCCAAAATGGATTCCTGCAAGTAAGGAATCTAGAAGGTCTCAAAATACCCACACATTCAAAAAAAATGACCAGCAGATAGTGGTAGCTGTAGAAATACATATTTTAAACATTCAAAGCATCAGTATATAGTATGAACAAACCGGTTTCGGCTTATACTTTTCAAAGCCTTCATCAGTGTGAAAGTACAAATAAAATCCAACATTTATATACTGTGTCAGAAGCCTGAAGACCAATTAGAGTTGTTCAATTAGTCCTGGGGCAAAAAGCCCTCCCAGTTTAATAATCCATTTTTTCTCTTTAGCATTAACTAGTTTATGCCATCCAGATTTATTATATTTAATTCCCAAAATTCTGTCAATGATAACAAAGTGAAAGGATGCTGTTTTGTGGGATTCAGTATGTTTAAACAGATCATTTGTATTTCTTTTATTCTTAATTTCACTGAAGTGTTCTGATATTCTATGTTCCACTGCTTTTGATGTTTGTCCTACATAGAAAGCAGAGCATTTGCAGATTGCAAGATAAATAACCCAGTCTGAGCTGCAGTTAGCAAAAAAAAGGGATATCAAATATTACACTAGTATTTTTACTACTAAAACTATTAGTTTGTAGTACCCTACAACATTGTGTGCAGTGACCACATGGAAAACATCCTTTGGAAATTGTCCTTCTATAGTGCTTTGTAACCTATCTTTTGTTTTATATCTTCCTTGCTTGTAATAATGAAAGAAGGATGGCAATTTTTTATCATTTCTGAAGGAAAATTGGCATTCATCTCCCAATATTCCAGAAAGTTTATTGTCAGCCCTAAGGATGTTCCAGTTACATTGCACACTATCAGTTAGTGCCCCAGTATTTCTACCATAAGTTGCCACTAGCCTAAGTCTGCTTTTAGTTGTACCCTGCTTAGTTTGATATTGTAGAAGTTTATTTCTATCCATTGCATTAACCATATTTCTGGCTTGTGTAATGTGACCTGTTTTATAGCTCCTTTCTTTAAATCTTTTAGTCAAGTCATCAATGAAATGCAAGTATGAGTCATCCTCTGAGCATATACATTTCACCCTCATATATTGAGATTTAGGAATATTTTTACTTATATGTGGGGGATGGTAGCTGGAGGCATGGAGAAGGGAATTATATTCAGGGAATTTACGGTATACTTCTGTTGTCAATTTATTATCTGAAGCTTTGGTTACCATCACATCCAAGAAGGTAATCCTTTCTTTGTCATGGTTCACCATAAATTCAACCCCCCATTTGTTTTCATTCAGATATTCAACAAACTCTGCCAAATGTCCCTCATCCGATCTCCATACCATCCAACAATCATCTAAATATATTTTCCAGATGTCTATCTGTTCTATGTGCAGGTTATGGGAGCTATCATATACAATTTGTTCCTCTATATATGCCATGAATATATCAGCATATAAAGGGGCAAAAGAAGCACCCATAGCTGTACCTTTAATCTGTAGATAGCATGCGTTATGATAGAAAAAGACATTTTTAGTTAGTACATGCTAAGTCAGACCAAGAAGAGTGTTAAAACCCGGTGGATATACCTCTGACCTATATAACCAGTATTCTAGTGCTTCAATGCCAGCCCAATGTGGAATATTAGTATATAGAGCCTTCACATCTAAGGTACAGAGTAACCATTCAGCTTCTAGTTGCATTTCAGAGATGACCTGTAAGAATTCCATAGTATCTTTCAGTCAAGCCCTCACCCATTTAAGTAAAGGTTTTCAATATTTAGTTAAATATTGGGAAAGTGGCTCAGTCATAGATCCTCTTCCAGGGGAGTCTTACAAGTTTTTATGTATTTTTGGTAGAAAATATATATATTGATTACTGGGGTCCAAAATCGTAAATTGTTTCTTAGTATTTTCAGTAATGATTCCCTCTTCTACAGCTAATGAAAGAAACTCATCTATCTGTTTCTGAAAATATTTAGTAGGGTTATATGTAAGTTGCACATAGTACTGGGAATGTATTAAATATTTCATCCTACCCCCTCTCCTCCTAGGAAGAAAGTATTCTCAATAAAGGTTTATAATACATACCCGGCTCTTTTGTGTCAGAAGAATATTTTGCTAAAGATGTGGTTGAGTTTTGCTGAATTCTTAACTTGAAGATATTTTTTCAAGACAAAGAAACCACTGATGATCATGACCACTTTAGATACCATAAATTTACTTTTTCAGCCCCAATGAATCACAACGTACTATTATTTCAAAACTCTACCCTTAGAGACCTTCACTTCACCACTAGGAATAGTCGGATAAGAGCCAGTAATGTAACCAAGCAAGAGAAGACTACAGTTTCTAATTTAGCAGATAATCATGAGATAGTTATTTTGGGAGCCGATAAAGGAGGTGCTGTGGTGGTACAAAACTGGGAACAATATGATATGGAAGCCAATAAGCAATTGGCAGATAACAGGTACTATGTGCAACTTACATATAACCCTACTAAATATTTTCAGAAACAAATGAGTTTCTTTCATTAGCTGTAGAAGAGGGAATCATTACTGAATATACTTGGTATATACGTAGGGGTGTGCAGGGGGTGTAGCCCCCCTTCAAAATAGTAGAGATGGGCTAATTGTTTTTCAATTAAATGATTTTTGACATTATTCACTTTCAATGTTTTGACTTTTTGACATTATATTTCAACCATATGACCATTAGACCTTATTGCATTCGACATTTCCATAGTAAACCATCCTGGACATAGTACTCACTAACATGAGAGAGCATTGCATCCCCACATGTAATGTCCTACATGGTAAGATTGGACCATAAAAAAAAAAAAAAAATTTTATCTGCTTTTACTGTATTTGTGTTTCTTCCTATTTTATTTTGCTTTTGCGTCATCTTAAAAGTACTCAATTGTATTTATTACTGCTTGGTGTAACTCATTCTAAACCTTTTAGTTTAAGCACTTGGGCTTCAGACCAGTTGTTTTACATTAAGAAGGTTTGTGGTCTGCACTGTAGTGGCAGAACAGGTAGCTTACATCCTTCTAAGTTGGGAACTGCTGATTGAGGGCTCAGTGTCTGTTATTCTAAAAGTGTATTAATTCTGGTTTAAGCACTTGGGCTTCAGGCCAGTTATTTTACAATAAGAGGGTTCATGGTCTGCACTCGAGGGAGGAGAGGCTGGACTCTGCCCTTCTGAGCGGGGAATTTCTGGTTAAAGACTTATAGTGCCTGCATATTTGAACTGCTTCTTACTGAAATTGGTACACCTTGTTTGCTATAGCATAGACTAGATCCAGGCCTGCTGAATCTAGCTTTGTTTGTATAACTTGAGCACTAATCCAGGCATTTTTTAAAGTATTCAATTGTATTTATTACTACTTGGTAGTAACTTGATTAAAGTGTAGCTATCATTCTAAGTCTTTTGGATTAAGCACTTGGGCTTCAGACCAGTTGTTTTACATTAGGAAGGTTTGTGGTCTGCACTGTGGTGGCTCCATATTTGAACTGTTTCTTACTGAAATTGGTACACCTTGTTTGCTGTAGCATAGACTAGATCCAGGCCTGCTGAATCTATCTTTGTTTGTATGCTTGTTGTTTGTTTGCTTGTTATTTCCCTGAAATGCTAATTCCACCTAAAATGCGGCTTTTCAGCGCTTCTGTGGATCCCTAGTGATATCTGCATTGCTTACTGTACTTATTTCCTTGTTTCACTTGAAAGAAAGTTACTGTTTGTCGTTTTTGCATTTAAGTTACCTGTAACACATTGCATTTTAGTTACCTGGCACTTGCTCACTAAAGCAATTATATAAGTCAGCACTAAAAAATTAAAAGCACTACACCCTCACAAACTCCCCTTGAGTACCTTGTTCCCCATTGGTCCTTTTTTTCAATTATAAAGGAATTCCCAATACTATTCTAGTATGTCCAAAGGTCAGTTGTCAATCTCCTCTCCAGTCCAGCTGGTGAATCTGGGAATCTTGAGGCAATGTTACAACTGCCTCATGTACACAGACAACCCTCTCCTCCTCCCAACAAATTCCAACACATGTGAGAGATGCAACCATATAGCCAAACTGGAGGCTAAGCTCTCTCAACACAGTACTGGCGTAACCAGTCAGGAGGAGAAGGAAACAACACTCACTACAATTCCAGTCTCACATAGACCTACCACGACAGCAAACCAAACACATAAACACACAAAAATATACTTGGAGGCTCTAAATAAAAATCTGCCTAAGCAGCAGAGACCTCCAAAGCAGACACCCAAGCAACCACTACCCCAAAACAAAACACGTGCAACACATAGCTCACAAAGCCAGTGTGCTGAACAGTCACAGCCCTAAGGCTAAACAACACACCTGATACACTTGTAATAGGTGACTCTATCGTCAGGCACACTGACGTCACACTCACCAGGCTGAACAAGGAGAAGGTCACGGTGAGCTGCCTGTCGGGCGCTAGGATCCGCCACATAACACAAGCACTCAGGTCACTCCAAGGCAAGTACAAATATGACTCAGTCATTGTCCATGCTGGTGTAAATGACCTGAGACATACCTCCCTGGACTACATGAAAAGAGACATAGAGGAGCTCTCTGAGCATGCAGCCCAGGCCGGTATGACCCTGACCTTGAGTAGCATCTTATCCTCACCAAGAATGATGCCACAATATGAAGACAAGATGATCAATTTCAACAATTGGCTTAAGTATTGGTGTCATTCAAAAGGGATCCAATGCTTGTCAGCCTGGGATGACATGCTCGACAAGCCACGATGCTTCACTAGGGACGGCTTGCACCTGTCACCCCTGGGCTTTCGGATATTGGCAAAGGCTCTTGCTACCCCCATAGTGCCTTTTTTAGGCAAGGCTCAAAAGACAAACTCACCTCCATAGGTATCACAAGGGATAAGAAACTAAGAGTAATGCTACTCAACGCCAGAAGTCTAAACCTCAAGATGCACGCACTTGAAACTCTCCTTAGCATGGAGAGCATCGATATCTGTGCAGTAATAGAAACCTGGTTCAAGGCTCCCGAGAGCACCCCAGCACTACCAGGTTATACCTCATACCATGCTTTTCGGCCCCAAAACTTGGACCGAACCACAAAAGGAGGGGGAGCATCAATATTCGTCAAAGATACCCACACCTCCAGGTTGGTGGCACAGCAGGAAGCATCAGAGACTATCCATGTGCAACTAATAGTGGGTAAAACTGCCTTCCAGTTTATAGCCTGCTACAGACCACCCTCCCAAACCCAGGAACCCCACTCGGCCTTCCTGAGAACACTGGAAAATATGAAGGTCTCTCCAAACACCATTATATTGGGCGACTTCAACTACCCAAACATAGACTGGGAGCATTACTCTAGCTCCAACACCCTAGCCCAAAGGTTCCTAGAATTTATAAACTCAAATGCTATGGAACAACTTGTTACCACTCCCACAAGAGGGGAAAACATACTAGACCTGATCATCACCAACATGGGGCCTCTATGCTCCAGACCAGAAGTGTATCCCTCACTGGTAAGATCAGACCATAAACTAATCTCACTGGATATTCACATCCTGACCCCACCCCCTGCCCAGAAAACCACAGTGAAAAACTTCTCTAAAGCAAATTTCACACTCCTCAAAACCGAGGTGGATTCCTTCAAAGCCCCCGGGCCTGTGGAAAATACGGCCCAGACCGCAGAATCCTTTATAAACGCATTCTATGAACACCTTCAGGAATGCATGGATCATGCAATCTCAAATAAAACCAAGACCCAATCCTCCAAAGACAGATGTCCTGTCTGGTGGACCCCAGCCATAAACAAACTATACAATAGAAGGAGGAAGCTACTACATGTTAGAGCAAAATCCCAAAAAGGGAAGCCATCTCTGATAAGTATTAGCAAAAAACTACGGGCACTCATAAAATCGTCTAAGGCCAGCTTCGAGAGAAAAATTGCACAGGACACTAAGGATAATCACAAGGCTTTCTTTAGTTATGTTAGGAACCTGGGTGGGAATTCCCAGATATGCTCAGAATTAGTCCAAAATGACAAAAAATACACCGAACCCACAGACATTGCCAAAATCCTAGCTGACAGGTTCAGCGCAAACTCCCCCCCCCTCCCCACCAAAAGGACAAATATCTATCCCAGCAGAGTGCTGCCCCCCTGACATCTCAGATGCTCAGGTAAGAACCGCCCTCTCCAAAGCAAAAAACACAGCATCAATGGGATCAGACGGTGTCCCGGACTGCGTCCTACATGAACTCCAAGAAGAGCTAAATCCAAACATAAAACTACTGTTCAATCTCAGCCTTACTACAGGATATGTACCCAAAAAGTGGCGTACAGCAACAGTGGTCCCTCTCCACAAAGGTGGTGCCTCAACGGATCCTGGAAACTATCGCCCCATAAGCCTGACTAGCTTGGTCTGCAAAGCTATGGAAAGGATCATCATGGACCTCATAAATAAAGATATTGGGGACCTACAGACACTGGATCCTACCCAGTTTGGCTTTGTTAAGGGCAGATCCTGCCTCTTAAACCTGGTCAATTTCTTTGAAACAGTCACCAAGGCCATTGACGAGGGGAAGGTGGTCCACACAGCCTACCTGGACCTCACAAAAGCCTTCGATACAATACCCCACTCGGGCATTATAGATAAGCTCACCAGCTTAAATATAAACCCCTATGTCACTAGATGTTTTGCAAACTGGCTCAAGGACAGAACCCACATGGTTAGAATTGCTGGAGCCATGTCAGACTCCAAACCAGTTACAAGTGGCGTCCCACAAGGCTCAGTCCTGGGACCTCTCTTGTTCAGTATATATTTCTTGGAGGTACAGGCCAACACGGAAGGACTGTGGCTGACCAAGTTCGCAGATGACTGCAAACTAGGCACCATAATCGACTCTCCAGCCGACACAAGCATCCTCCAAAAGGGCCTCATAGAAACAGACAACTGGTGCCAGAGCCATGGCCTCAAGCTAAACGCCAAAAAGTGTATAGTCATCCCCTTTGGCAAAAACAAAGTGCCCACAAATTACCACATAGGTGGTAATCCATTAAGTATAGAAGAAATAATTAGGGACCTGGGGACCCAAGTTGATAGCAATCTCTCATTTGACAACCACGTGACCAAAGTGGTTAGAAAAACATTTTATATAGCCCACCTAATCATGAAGGGATTCACATCTAGATCAGGGGAGGTCATTGTGCCTCTTTACTCATCACTCATCAGGCCCATAATTGAGTACAATGCCCCTTTTTGGATGTACCTTACCAGACACCTGCAGCAACTGGAAAGACACCAAAAGTCCCTCACCAAGAGGATCAAAGGGCTGAAATAGATGCCATATGCTGCCCGGTTAAAGAAACTCCAGCTCTACTCAGTGGCATACCGCTTGCTCAGAGGCAATCTGTGCCTGAGGTATAAAGCCATGTCCAGCCCGGAATTAATGGACATGCTGCACCTCAGAAAATCCAAATACCATCGAGCTATGTGCTCGAGAGACTTGAACCTCAGCACTGAAATAAATAGGACATGCTGGAGGGACAGATTCATAACCCAGAGGCTCCCTTCACTCTGGAATAAAATCCCAGTCCAGGTTAGGCAGAGTCCCTCATTGACTCTCTTCAAGAGGAATCTTGATGAGTGGATGGGAGATCATAGGTTTACCCCAGGTATCACTTCTGTGTCACTGTTAGACAGAGGCACAGTATACTAACCTCAAAAAAGGGCATAGCAAAATTAATTTAAAATGGGTGGCAAAAGCCAAACACACTCTGGCTAGGCTTATAAATGCCCTAGGGCAGATAGCCTAGTATGAACCTATGAACCTATAAATCAGTCTTGTTTGGTGTAATTATAACAGCAGATACCCTTTCAAGCTCAAAAATGCTTAAGAAGACAAATTACCTCCTACTGAGTGATGGTATAAGAAGTTTCAAAGCCCACTCGAATGCAGATAACACAGACTGCTATGAAGAGGTGTACACCAATGACCTGTATTACCACTTAAGCAGTTGCATAGAATCAGCTGTACCTGACTGGATTAAAACCAGGTCTTGCTGAAAAACCAAGCCACCCTGGTAGACCCTAGTATAAACAGGCTATACAACAAGAGAAAGAAACTAATGCCAAAGAACAAGAAGGAAATGACTCAGCAAATAAATAAATCCTTCTCTAGATTAAACAAATTAGAGATCTTGTGAGGTCCTTCAAAGCTAATTACAATGCAAAAACAGTTTCCCTAGCTAAGGATAATCACAAGGTATTCTTTAACTACATCTGAAAACTAAAGAAAAATGTCCAGCTATGCACTGAACTGGTTGTAGATGGCACCTCCCATACTCAACCGGAAGTAATGGCCAACCTGCTAGCTGACAGATTTGGAAAAAACTTCACCCCTGTTTCCATCCAGTCATCCCCCAAAGTATACGTGCCACTATTCCTCAGACTATTATCTCAAGAGAGGAGGTCGTCTTGGTGCTATCCAATGCCAAAAACACAGCATCAATGGGACCATACAACATCCCAGAATTCCTTTTAAACAACTTAAAACATGACTTAGCAGACCCACTTAGAGCCCTGTTTAATCACAGCCTGAGAACTGGATATATTTCAGTGGAACGGTTGGCAGCAACAGTAAACCCTCTCCACAAAGGGAGACCATCAAACGACCCTGGGAATTATAGGCCAATAAGCTTGAGTGGCCTCATCTGCAAGGCTATGGAAAGAATAATTATGGACATTATTAACAAGGATATAGGTAATATCCAAACACTGCACCAAACCCAGTTTGGATTCGATAAAGATAGATCATGACTGTTAGACATGGTTGACTTCATCAAGAAAGTCACCAACTCCATGGATGAGGGAAAGACAGTGCATACCACCTGTCTTGACCTAGCCAAGGCATTTGACACAATCCCCCACTCAGGTATTATAGAAAAACTCTCCCAGTTGGGAATTAACCCCTACATTACCAGATGAGTAGTCAACTGGCTCACCGACATGACACAGTGTCAAAGTGGTGACTTCACCTCTAGCAAAAGACCAGTCACCAATAGCATACCACAGGGTTCTGTGTTGATCCCCTTACCGTTCAGAATTTATTTCTAAGCAGTCCAGGCAAACTTGGACATCCTGGGGCTGACCAGGTTGACTGATGATTGCAAACTGGGAGCAATCATTGAGTACTCCAATTATGTTAATATACTATACATGGAGTTACCACAGACAAATTATTGGTGCTAAAGCCATGGATTAAAGTTAAATGCAAAATAAATGCATTATTATTCCCTTTGGGAAAGCTAATATCCCTGCTAAATACATTATAGACAGCGATAGCAATCTGAAGTTTGACCACCACTTATCCACAGTAGTAAGGAAATCCATCTATATGGCACATCTTATATGTAAAAGCATTGTATCTAGGGGTAAGGATGTTATAATTCTATTATACTCTGCCCTCATCAGACCAATAATTGAGAACTGGTCCCTTTTGCATGTATCTCACCAGACACATGCAATAACTGAAGAGTCCACAGAGGTTTCTCATCAAGAAATTGCACGGTACACAAAACAAGTCTTATGTGGAAAGAATGAAAGCCCTGTCACTGTATTCTGTCTCCTACAGGTTGCTAAGGGGTGACCTGTGCCTGGCTGACAGTGCAGTCTCTAACCTGGCCCTGATGGAAATGTTACACATTCATAAATCAAGCTGCAGGAGGGTCAGCTGCTTCAGGGATCTTAACCTAGTCTCTGACATCAGTAGGTCATGTTGGAGAGATAGTTACATCTCCCAGAGGCTGCCACTTCTCTGGAATAAACTTCCAATTCTTGTGAAACAGAGCCCCCTCCCTGACCCTCTTCAAACACAACCTAGATCAATGGATGGGTAACCACAAATTCATTCCTGGAGTGGTGCCTATGTCCCACCTGGACAGAGGAAGTCAGTATTAGCTACCATAGACCCTTACCTCTGCGAACTTCACTCACCTAACCACCAACAATTGGGACAACTCAGGATAAATATGGCTAGGCTGGTAAGAGCTTTAGGCTGTTAGCCTAGTAAACTTCTATGAACCAATAAATGAGATGAACAATTTTCACGATTGCCAACATTTCAATAGGGAACCATCTCCTCCAAACCCCACAGACTAGGCTTCGCTGTGCATACCATGCTTTCTCAGTCCTTCGTCCCAAAGTGTGGGAATTTCTCCCTTCTTATTTGAAAGATCATTTCTCATACCCCATTCTCTAGTCAAACATAAAAACACATTACAAGTCTCTAGGAAAATGGAACTGCTGTCTCTCTGGTCATACAATTTAATCTCTCCCTACCCTTCTTCCCTCTACATACCTTGCTATGACTCTGTTTTTCTTGTGATTTTTTAGCATGCCAGCTTTGATATCCACTTTGCATATAATGCTTTTATATATATATATATATATATATATATATATATATATATATATATATATATATATATATATATATATATATATATAGGTCTACCTCGACCCACTGAAATTACATTTCTCTGAAACGTAATTTCGCAACCCCATTTTTCCGAAAGTGCATTTATCCGAAAATGCAGTTTCGTAAAAAACTAAGTCTACAAAAAGCAAATAAAAAAATGACAACACTAAACACATTAATGCAGGGGGAGCAAGCCCCCCTGCACCCCCTATGTGGGGGGCTGCACCCTCACAGCCCCACTACTTATATATTCTAACTCTGAGATTGCACTACAGTGGGGAAAAGGGAATATTCCCTTATCCCCACTGTGCCTCGATCTACAAAACAAGCTTGGTTGCTTTTCGTTGGTTTTTCACAAAAGTGCATTTTCAGATAAATCACTTTCAGAAAAATGGGGTCTCAAAATTACATTTCAAAGAAACATAATTTCAGTGGCAGGCCTATACAGATATATATATATATATATATATATATATATATATATATATATATATTGTGTTTATCTTCTTCTTCTTCTTTCGGCTTTTCCCGGTCAGGGGTTGCCACAGCGGATCACCTTGTCCACACATTGAATGGCAGTGGAGTTTTACGGTGTCGAGTTGCCAGCCCGGCGCCCAACCTTCCACAGAAGGCACACACACACGCACACCTAGGGCCAATTTAGAGTGTCCAATCCACCTGCAGCATGTCTTTGGGATGTGGGAGGAAACCGGAGCACCCGGAGGAAACCCACGCGACCACAGGGAGGACATGCAGACTCCGCACAGAAGGCACCTCAGCTGGGGATCGAACCGGAGAACCTCTTGCTGTGAGGCGGCAATGCTAACCACTGCACCACCGTGGCCGCTCATATATATTGTGTTTATCAGTTATCTGTATATATTGTCATGTATCTATTGCCTTTATACCCACAAGATAACATTGATATTCACATTGTATATATTCACATTGTATATAATACATACATGTATTGCAATTTGTCATTCATTCTGTATGTATTGTCATGTATCTGTTTTGCTTACCCTGGTCTGAGGGCAAAATAGGATCAGTGGAGTTAGTGCTCTACCCTGGTTAACAAATTCAAAACAAAATCAAAATAAATAAATAAATAAAGTACATCTAGCCAAAATGTGAACTATTATTTAGAATCAAATTAGCAGCTCTAATAGCATAACCCCTCCTACCTCCAATAGAATTGTGGTAAACCAGCATACAGAATATGAGTTTAAAATGTTTAAAAAACAGAATTGATCTATAAGTAGCCAACTGTTTACCATACTCACTTTAATAATATCCAGGAATGCCCTTAATTTTTACATCCACTTGGGGATTTAATAAAATCTGTGTAGGAAGAGTGTAAGTCCTACATGGAAGGTACCATGGTCTTGTCTGCAGCTCCCCCTTGGAAGCACGCCTTGCATATTAATGAAGCTGCGCTACTGAAGGAGAGCCATGTAAATGGTTACAGAATCAGTGTAGGGGGTGTGTTACAGTGTCCGGAGATGAGTAACGCACCCCCTGCACTGTCAAAGTGCTGAATAGTCAGTTTATGGCATTGAAAATAAACATTAAACAGTTAAATGTTTTTCTTTGTGTGTGTTTGCGCAGAGCAGTGCTTAGCGATTATGCCAGACATCTAAAAATAGAAACTGGATGGATTCAATTATAAATGGAAAGATCAAGTTTAAGCATAGCTGACCAGGTCTGTGTGGTGCACCGCAGTGCTCAGCACTGTTTAAACATAATGGAAAGATATATATAAAAGTATAACAGCAATTCACAAGGCAACATAGCTGAATGGTTAGAGTGACAGCCTCATGTGCAGTAGATGCAGGGTCTGAATACACAGACCAGTGATTTTCTAAATACACATTCTGAGAGTTATTTTAAATCCTAATGAAATAATTGTGTGATTACACAGACAAGTTATTAATATTATTGTGCAAGTACAAATTTATGAGATGTACTAGTAAGCCCTGATTGAATTTTGTATGAATACACAGACAGGTTATTAAGCATGTATGTTGCAAATACATGCAAGAGATGTATTTTAAACTCTTGGTGGAATAATGTATGTATGCAGAGACATTTTATGAAGCATTTATTGTGCAATTACACAATTATGAAATGTATAATGAAATCCTGCAGTGCTGCACCCATCTAAGCCTAGCCAAGCACTGCTTAAACAAGGAATGTTTTAGCAGTACTTAGCTGGTTTGCCCATTGATAAGCGGTGCGAAACACTGCTACGGACTCTCCAGTTGAGCAGTGCTAAGCTGGTTTGCACACCACTAAGCATTGCTAAGCACTGTTAGTTTAAGCACTGCTCAGCTGAGCTCAGTGGGTTTACGCAGTACTAAGCGATGTCCTGCATTTTTAAAAATGGCCCAATCATAGCAAAGGGCAGGAAAACAGCCTTATTTAAGTTAAACAGGTGGGAATACAGGCAGAACTTGTTAGAGTTTGACCCGTGCAAGAACTATGGCAGGAGATGGAGAGCGTGTGCATTTCCAGGTGCAGAGGTGAGGCATTCTGGAGTCCAGGATCATGGTTGGACAAATTGTTAAAGACCATGATGTCCGGCTGCTGCAGGGCCAGTTCCAGGGATCATAATACAAGGTGGAGACCTGGGTCCAGCTGGCATGTGACCTCACCAGTGCAGCTGGTATCCCCCACACAGGTGAGCAGGTGCTTCACCACTTTGATGACCTGAATCGTAGGAAGGGGGAATCTCTTGGCCACTTGGATCCAAGATGCCCAGGATGACAATGCCCCACAAGTTTGTAAATATTGTTAGCATTGTTTTACCAATAACTAATCTGCATGTGTGATAGACAGTTACATATAATGGTGTGTTTCTCTCCACACAGCTGCAGAGGAGAGCACTCGCAACCTGGGGGCCCATGCAGGGCTCCTGGCCAGGTTGCTCCAAGAGTGTGGTGAGTACAGATGTATCTTGCAATCTGTAGTCATATAAACAAGAAAGAGCACATTAGTAACTGCCAGTATGTTTTGAGTGTACGGCAATGAATGTGGTCATAGACCTGGACTGATGTAAATGAGTAATGTCAGGTGCAGTTCAATAAAGAAAGCATGATACCTGATAATGGTATAGAAAGAAAGTTTCTACTGCATTAATAATGTTGAGGAAATAAAGTTCAACTGCATTCATAATGTTAAGGAAATAAAGTTCAACTGCATTCATAATGTCAAGGAAATAAAGTTACTACTGCAGTAATTGTGGAATTACAGCTGTATTGCAACACCTGCATTACAGAAGTGTTCATCAATAAAGACTGTTACATGTATACCAATCACTGCATGATATCACCTCTAATAAAGCTGTGCTGTACAATATATATGTATTTTGGAATGTTGGTCATGAAATCGAGTAGTACAACTGCTGAGAAGTAGAAACGGGAATAATACCACAAAGTGAATAAAGGTTAGCTAATAAAGAAGTGTTTTTCTAAACTGTAGATATGGAGCTATAGTACAAGATATAATACATTATGATATCTGCTCTGCACTAAGATCTGAACCTAAAAACAGGAACGGCCAAGGTATATAGTGTGTATCTCAGGATTGTTTTGTGTTAACCATGGCATTTCAGCTATATTCATTCCTGATCATAGTTACACTGCTGCAGGCAAGTATGAAACTGTAATAGCTGTAGACTGCAAATACACCATCTGCAACTGTTTATGGGTCAGGTAGCCAACCCAGCACTCCAATATGGTCTGTACACATCACACATAGTTCCACCCACTAGGTGCTAATTGTCTACACCCACATTCCATGTATTAATGCACATTTCACCTACTATCTCTGTCATGCATCAGTATCATGCTTGTGTGTTTAACTGGAACTGCAGTGTTGTATAACACTCTACCTCTATCACCAGGTGACAGTTTGTTACCAGGTAAGCTCTAGGCACATATTAGTCAATCAATGTTCAGCAGTGGCTCAGTAGTTCAGTTTGATAAACAATAGGTGTGATGTACATTTTGTCACTCACAGACAGTGGTTCGAATCCAGGGACAAGTACTACTAAATGTTTATAGAAACAGTTATGTATTGTTAACAGATGTTCTCCCAACAAAAATTACAGGTAAATAATTGGCTGTAGTAGCTGTTCAAATGGGTTACTAATTTGTGTATATAGATGTACCAGAGTGTTAACAGCATTGCTCGGCAAAGTGATAAGACTGTAGTAAATAAAAAGGCAACAGGTAGAGTAGTACTACAGGTTAATAAAACAAATAAAACTGCTTAATCATGGTACGGCTGTATGCCTGGTGTGTCTGTGAATGTCTACTGATAGCCTAACCCCATGCCTGCCAAGGATGCCATGATAAGCGTAACATCTCATTACTGTGCACTATGCATGTCTCTTAAGTGTCACGCTGTTACCGACTGTGATTACTGTTGCCAAATCCCTTGGACACAGATTTAACATACACTTGATTTATGTCAATAACACAGTCACACTACATCATTCCACAGTACACCTTGTTACTCATATATGTTCCCCTGACATGTAATACTCCCCTGTAGTTGTGTACCTGTAGGTGTTACAGCTTGGCCCATACTGTCCCATGTCGATAGCTTGAGAGGTATGTACATGCTACATAAGCTATAGGGCACTTTTATACATAAAGTAAGGGCAGACCTGTAGAGTATATCAAAGTACTGTTGCAAACAATATAGTGTATACTGGTAGTAATGGGATGTCTTTCAATCTCCTCCCACCCCTTATCTGTTTGGCCTTGTGTTTTATTATTGTTATATATTACAATGGTTGCATACTAATATACCTTGTTGAACTACCTATGTTGTTGGCCTTTTGCTGTGACTGTTACTGGCATAGGTTCATAGGTTCGTACTAGGCTATCAGCCCTAGGGCCTATACACACCTAGCCATAACAATTCCCTGGCTATTTCTTCCCACACTATTTACTTTTCTGGGCCCCTGTCTAGCAGGGCGACTGACGTGATCCCCGGGGTGAATTTCTTTTCTCCCATCCAATCATCAAGGTTCCTTTTGAAGAGGGCCAAAGAGGCACTCTGCTTGATATGTATGGCCAGTCTATTCCAGAGTATGGGGAGTCTCTGGCTCAGGAACCTATCTCTCCAGCATGTTTTGTTTATTGTGATGACAAGGTTTAGATCCCTGGAGTGTGTGGTTCTGAGGGATTGTGATTTCTTTAAGTGTAGCATGTCCAACAGCTCTGGGTTTGACATGGCCTTGTATGTTAAGCAGAGATTGCCTCAGAGTAGACGATATGCAACAGAGTATAGCTGGAGTTTTTTAAGGCGGTCAGCATAGGGCATCTGCTTTAGGCCTGTGATTCTTTTAGTGAGGTATTTCTGCGGCCTTTCCAGTTGTTGCAGATGTCTTGAGAGGTACATACCAATGGGTTGTTGTATTCTATAATGGGTCTAATGAGGGATGAGTACAGTGGGACAATGACCTCCTTTTTTCTGGATGAAAAGCCCTTAGTGATGAGGTGTGCCACATAGAAGGATTTCCTGACTGTTGTGGCAATGTGGTTATTGAAGGTGAGACCACTGTCCACCTGTGTCCCTAAGTCTCATATCACACTTTTGGTGTTTAGTGTACTGCCACCTATGTGGTAATTCACGGGTACATGTTTTTTCCCAAAGGAGATAACTATAGATTTCTTGGGATTGAGCTTGAGCCCATGGCTCTGGCACCAATCATCTGTTTCTGTATGGCCCTTTTGTAGAGTATCCACATCATCTGGGGATTCAATAATGGCTCCCAGTTTGCAGTCATCTGCGAACTTTGTTAGCCAGAGTCCATTAGTGTTGGCCTGTACTTCAGAGAAGTAGATGCCAAACAAGAGAGGTCCCAGGACTGAACCCTGAGGTACTCCACTTGTCACTTGTCTGGAGCTGGATTTGGAGTCAGCTACTTTTACAGTGTGGGTTCTGTCAGTAAGCCAGTTGGCAACCCATCGAGTGATGTAGAGATTAATCACCAGCTTAGTTTATCTATAATTCCAGAGTGGGGGATGGTGTCAAAGGCCTTGACGAGGTCCAGATAGGCTGTGTGGACTGCCTTACCCTCATCCACGGCTCTGGAGACTGATTCAAAGAAGTCAATCAGGTTCAGGAGACAAGATCGGCCCTTCATGAACCCAAACTGGGTGGGGTCCAGTGTTTTAAGGTTGCCAATGTCTTTGTTTATAAGTTCCATGATAATATGTTCCATGGCCTTGCAGATCAGGCTCGTCAGACTGATGGGGTGGTAGTTCTTGAGATCCAAGGTGGATCCCCCCTTGTGGAGTGGGATAACTGTAGCTGTGTGCCATTAAGTGGGCACAAAGCCTGAGGTGAGGGTATGATTAAACATGACACTTAGGTGAGGTGCCAGTTCATTTTGTAGTTCATGTAGTACACAGCCCGGGATGTCATCTGATCCCATGGATGCTGTATTCTTAGCTTTGGAGAGTGTGTGTTTTTACCTGTGTGGCCGTTATTACCAGAATTTGGCAATCCTCCGGTATTGAGATGGGCCATTTAGGGGGTGAGAGGGGGGTGACGTTGGCATTGAATTGATCTGCCAGGATATTGGCAATATCCTTGGGATCAGTATATTTAATGCCATTCTGTTGTAGCTCAGAGCAGATCTGAGCATTGCCATTTAGATTCTTGACATAGTTATAGAATGCCTTGTGGCTGTCTTTGGAATCTTTGGCAATTTTATTTTCATAACTAGCTTTTGAGGATTTTATGAGGGATCTCAGCTTCTTACTGAGGCTGGTGAAGGAGTTTTTTGCATCCTGAGATTTTCTTCTTTTCTGCAACAGTTTCTTCCTTCTGTTGTATAGTTTGTTTATAGCAGTTGACCACCAGATTGGCTTCCTTTTTTTGGAGGAGAGCATCTTGGTTCTATTTGGGATGGCACGATTCATGCATGAGTGGATGTGCTCATACAGTGCCTTAGTGTAGGACTCAGCAGTCGAACTTTCAGTTCCCCTCATGAAGTTTGTAACTTCTGACTTGAGTAGCATGAAGTTGGCTTTGGAGAAGTTTTTTATGGAGGTTTCCTTACTGGGGGGTGGGGGTGGGATGTGGATGTTAAGGGTGGTTAGCTTATGGTCTGACCTGACTAACGAGGGGGTGACCATAGGTGTGGAGCATTGATTTCCCATGTTGGTAATGACCAGGTCTAGGATATTGGAGCCCCTGGTGGGAGTACGGATTAGTTGATCCAGGGCATTGTAATTTATGAATTCCAAGAACTGTTGGGCAAAGGTGTTTGTACACGAGTAGTTTTCCCAGTTAATGGCAGGGGAGTTGAAATCATCCAGTATTAGGGTGTTTGGTTGTATATTAATATTTTCCAGTATGTATAGAAAGGTGTAGTGAGAATCTTGGGGCATGGTGGAGGATCTGTAGCAAGCTACAATTTGGATTGCAGTCTTACCTAGTGTTAGGTGCACCTGGAGAATTTCAGACACATTGTGTTGGGCAACTAACCTGGTGGTGTGAATATCCTTGGTGAATATGGACACTCCTCCACCTTTAGTGTTTCGATCCTGGTTTGGTGGCCGAAAAGTGTGGTAAGAGTTGTAGCCTGGTATTGCAGGGGTGTTCTGTGAAGCCTTGAACTAGGTCTCAGTTACTGCACAGATATCGATGTTCTCCATTTTTAGGAGTGCCTCGAGAGAGTGCATTTTGAGGTTTAGACTTCTAGCATTGAGTAGCATTACCTTCAGATTTTGCATGCTTGTACGTGTTATGGTGGTGGTTTTGTCCTTTGAACTTTCCCTAAAAAAGGCACTATAGGGGTGGCAAGAGCCTTAGCCAGTAACCTGAATCCCAGGGGCGACAGGTGCAGACCATCTCTGGCAAAGCATCGTGGTCTGTCGATCATGTTGTCCCAGGCAGACAGATACTGGATCCCCTTTGAATGACACCAAAAGCTTAGCCAATTGTTGAAGGCATGCAGTTACAATACTGACTATTATCCCACTTATTGTTGTGTTCCATATGCTATGCAATGTTATGTTACTGGGTTAATCAAAACAACCTGGCATGCTGTTATAACTAACATTTAAATGTTTTGTTCATTACTAACCTATACACTTTGAAAAAACCTCCACACCATAGCTCGACTGGGTAGAGTGGTTCCTGCAGATCCACCTACCTTATCTCAACTGGCCATGGCACCATTTCCCAGCATGTCTGGGACCCAACCTGGAGCTAACCCCTTCACCGGTCCTGCACCACTTACATGTGGAACTACTTCAGGGGATGGAGCCTGTCTCCACCCGGTAGCGGGCATGGAGAGGGAGGCAGACTGGCCAACCTGGAGGGGCAGGCTGGCCCCAGTGCCCAGCCCCCAGCACAGCCACCTTTGGGGCAGTGAAGGAGCAGTGGTGAATGCCCATGGGGGGAGTTCAGTCTCACTGCTGCCATCTGGGAGTACATGGCTCTCCTATTCCACAAAACTCTCACCATCCAAGGTGTTTAGCCCCTCATGTGTCATAAACCACCCCTGTCTGCTGTCTTGTCTGTCTTGTCTGTTTGCAAATGCTACCTCTCCTACCCAACTGATCTCCCCACAAGTTCCTATATCCCTTCCCCTACATTCCACTCTCTCCTTAAAAAAAATAAAACTAGGCATCTATCCCACTAACAAATATTGCCCCATACATACCTCTCTATTTCTCCCCTATGTGCACTGCCCACAATCAATCTTTACAGCAATTAATTAACAGTTATATCACCCACACCCTCCAAATTTTCTACAACCTGCACAGCTATTGCTGTACAAGAAATGGAGAGCTATGGTCCTTTCCTATACCAGTCCTGAACATCCCTACCTGCTTTTCACATTGTTTTTCCCCCTGATTGCCCCCATTTCACCACTTTACTATCACCCTGTTTTTCTTTTCTTTGTTTGGGAAATAGCATAGGTTTAGTCTGTGATGCAGACACCAAACCAGTACACAGCCAAATAAATGCTGATGGATATACGTGAGGCCTAGGATATCAGGTAGAGCTGACAACTGCACAGACTGTTGCAGAATGTCCACAGTTGTGCCACCTACCTTTGGCACACTTGTCACAAAACCTATTCTGTGTGCTGAAGTACTGGCTAGTCAGCACTGATTGAGATTAGAAAATCATGACAGTTCAGTGTCACACATCATACCCATCCAAACACACATGTTCATCCCAATCCTGCGTAACAGACTGTATACATCCACATATGTCTTGGAAATACACCTGCTATAGTATTAACTCAGTAGCTCCATCTGTTACAGTCCAAGCATGCTTTACATTTTATCACCCACAATTCTGGCTTTCATTCCAGTCTGTTGCATGTCAAGTACATGCTTGTCAATAAAACAAATAACTGATTAAGCTGTGCAATTTTAAGCAGAACCGGTTGCTGCTACTGCAGTCACTGCCACCCATATTAGTACATCAAAGGCCTGTAGGTTGGGGCACACTTCACAAATATGTATAGGCATCCAAAAATGTTGCCTACCACCCTCTGGATGGCACTATTACATAACATATGTACCTGAGGCACAAGCCTCACCTGGACTGTTATGGGTACCCTCGCCCTGGCTATGCTGTGAAAACAGAGCTAACACTGTTTCCCAACTGACATATACAGCTTGCTGTCCCCCAGTGTGTTCACAATCCCTACTATGAGTCCTGGCCAGAATGCAGCAGCTGCAGCCTGCAACATATGTGGCAGTATGTTCATCTACCTGCTACAGACCTACCATACCTCCCAAATACCTAGAGCAGGGGATCCACACAACACGCATACATAAAGGGGTGGGGAGAATAGTCAAGTGACAGGGAATTGTGACACAGTCTTCACCTACAAACATACACAGCTGATAGACCAGCGGCTACTGCAGCAGCATGCATATTCTGATTCAAATGATTTATGACACATCTGTCTGCCCTCTACTGACTTCATCCCACATTGTTAAACAGTAAACTGCCACATAATCAGAATGTCTGTACACAATGGCAGAATATAGCATGAAAAACTGTGGATATATCACATAAATCCAGACAGTGGATAGTATTTTTGCCTACCCTCTGTGATGCTGTAGTCCCCATACCTCAATAATGTACATCTCACAGGCCAGACAAAGGGCCAAGGCCTTCATATAGGCCTTAAATATAGCACTGTGGTGCCATGCCATTGGATAATGAAAATGCAACCCAGCTGTTCTAGAAGCAATTAGCAAATGTGAGCCACAGATTGGTGCACAGGTAATCACCTGTTCATGAGCATTACCTACAAAAGGCAAGCTGCTGCATACGGTAAACAGGTCTGTGGCTTTCTTTATGAAGACAGGCTGTGATATTCTAAGCATTATACTACAGGACTGATGCACATAAAGGATAGTAGCACTATACCAGATATGTAATAGAAGCCCCCATGCAATGGGATGTAGATGGGAGGATGCAGTTATGGGAAATAGGGATTACTACAACAGGTATGTAGTACATATCTTGGAATGACATGTTGCTGTTAGTCAGCTGTCCGGCACCTACAGGCTTCCCTTTCTGCTCTGTCTGCTGTGACATACATCACAGCTCTGGCCCTCTGAGTCCCTCTAACAATGGTCGGCTCATGTACAAATGTGACTTGATTGTGTTTTAGACAATAGTGACAGTAAGTACTGGTGGATGCAGATGGCATTTCATATGTTGTACTGTCAGTCAGCTCCTCTCAGTCTGTGAATGTCACACAAGCATATTTCAGACATTGTCCACGTGTCCCTAACTGTTCCTGATGTACTCTGGCTAGGTCACTGTGTACTCCACACCTGTATCTCATTGCTTGATAGCTATGCCTAGCATACCTGTTGACCCTTTACAGCAGAACAGCAGGTTATAGCCAGTAGTAGTGGCAGGGACACAGGCCTGGTCTCAGTGACAGGATGTACATATTGAGCATACAATGAACAGGAATGAATACAGTACCAGATATTAATGCGCCATAGCTGTTTTCTGAGGGGTCTGGCGTGTGACAGCCAGATTACCCACAGTCTAAGAGCAACCACTACATATTGCCCAACTGTTTGCCAGACATCCACATTTCTCTGGCAGATTGTCCACATATATTAGGCACATGTACACAGTCTGCAAACATCTGTGTACTGCGGATGTTGGACAACTACAGGGAGGATACCCTATAACAAGTTTGCAGTAGTGTCTGTCATTGGCTCACACACATGTTGCTGGACTGTCCCCATAAACATGTAGTACCACTTACCTATTTGTCGGAGGATGGCTGCATGACATGGTACTGGGACATCACCCATAGGAGACACATTATAGTAGATAGCAGTGATGGATCTGGAGACATAACAACACAGTCCATCATAGCACACAGGGCCATAACTGGTATACCTAGGATCATAGGAGGTTACTAGGCTATTGGACCTGAGGTCCTCATAGGCCTAGCCCAGAGTTTAGCCCATGTTTATGCAAGTCAGCACCCAATGGCCCAGTCCAACAGGGACACAGGAGGTATCCCAAGGGTGTATATTCTGTTTACCATCCAGTTTTCCAGGTTTTGCTTAAAAAGAGGTAAAGGGGTACTCTGCCTGATGTGGACAGGGTGTCCATTCAACACCTGGGTGAGTGTGTGGGACACACATCTGGCCCATCAACAAGTCCTGTTGATGTTACAGACCAGGTTGAGGGTGCGTGTGTGGGTTACCTTGAGTGGAGTTTGACTTGCAGATGTGCAGCAGTCTCATCAAGGTGGAGTCCATGATTGCCTTGTATGCCAGACACAGGTCACCTCTGAGGAGTCTGTATGAAACTGGGTAGCGGGATAGGGCTTTGAGCCTACCTGTGCATAGTAGATGTTTGAGTCCCTGGTATTCCCTGGTGAGGAACCTCTGTGGTCTCTCCAGCTGCTGCATGTGCTTTGCAAGGCACATGATGAAAGTGGCATTATACTCAATAATGGGCCTTATTACGGAGGAATGCAGGATGTTATGACCCCCATATCCCTGGCTGAGATACCCTTACATATGAGGTGGGCCATGTAGAAGGCTTTCCTTACAAAGGAAGTAACATGGTGGTCAAATGTCATGGTGCCATCAACCTGTGTGCCAAAATCCCTCACAACTGATTGTGTGCTTAGGACGTTGCTAGTAATTTGATCATTTGTGGGGATGTCACTCTTCCCAAGGGGGATGATGTTGCATTTTGTGGTATTCAGCCTGAGGCCATGTGTCTGGCACCACTCATGTGTCTGTGTAAGACCCACTTGGTGGATGTCCACATCACTAGGGAATTTTTTGACAGCACCCAGCATCCAGTCTTCTGCAAACAGGGTCGGTCATAGCCCACTGGTTGTGCCCTGCACCTCAGAAGAGCAAATCACACATAACAGAGGACCCAAGACAGAACACTGGGTTATGCCACTAGTTACGGGTCTACCGCTTGAGGTGGCTTCCCCTATATTAAGTAGGTGGGTGCTATCAGTGCACCAGTGTGCTACCCATCTGGTAACATATGGATTGATGCCTAGTTGAAAGCATATATCTATTATGGCCAAGTGGGGAAAACTGTGAAAGTCTTTTGCCAGGTCTAGATAGGCAGTGTGCACTGTCTCCCCCTCATCCATGGCTTTGGTCACTGTGTCAAAGAAGTCAGCCAAATGTAACAGACATGATCCCCCCTTGACAAAGCCAATCTGTGTGTAATCAAGTGTGTGGAGGTCGCCAATGCTGTAGTTAATGAGGTTCATGATAATCTTTTCCATGGCCTTGCAGATCAGGCTAGTTAGGCTGATGGGTCTATAATGTGCCGGATCGGTAGACACTCCACCGCAGTGTAAACAGATGACAGTGGGTGTCCTCCACTGAGCTGGGACAAAGGCGGTATTCAGACTTTGGTTGAATACACTGCCTAATGGTGTTGCAGGTTCATGCCTGAGGTCATGTAGGATGCATTCTGTGATGTGGTCGGGTCCCATGGAGGTTGTATTCCATGACTTTGAAATGGCAGTGATGATCTGTTCCCTAGATATAAGCAGAAGGGGGCAGGTACTGGGGATGTCCTGGGACAGGGGGGTGAAGCTTTCACTGACTCTGACAGGCAGCAACTTTAGTATATCTACAGCACTTGTATATCTGGTGTCCTTGACCACCACTTCTGAGTAGGTCTGAGTGCTTCCTTTGAGGTTGCAGACATATGTGAAGAAGGAGATATGACTGCCTGAAGTGGATGTCACCAATATGGGCTCGGAGTTTGCTTTGCAGGATTTCAGTAGTGCTCTTATTTGCTTGTGCAGGCTAAGGAGACATTGATTCAAACTGGGCACCTGCTCCTTCTTGGTCTTGGACACCAATATTTAACTCCTGTTATACAGTATGTTCACCAGAGAGGTTTACTTATCCTTGCAGAAGATGATGTAGTCCTGTTGGTAAACCTGACTCCATGCATCTATATACATGCATGTATAATGCTTTGGTGTATTTGTGGATATTGGTGCCAGTTCCTACAGAGAGGGAGGGGGCTGTGAAGCTATTTATACCATCATTCAAGAGGCTGTAATCAACTTTGGAGATGTCTGTATGTCTGACCTTAGCTAGATGGTTATTGTGGGAGATGGTGACTGCAAACGTGACTGCTTCATGGTTGGTTTTACCATGGAGAATGATACTATAGGGATACTGCAGTGGTTACCCATGTTGTTTAATATCAACTCCAAGAGATTTTCACCTCATGTGCTGCTAGCAACTGGCTGTTCCAAGGTGTTTGCATTGCCAAACTGCATGAATCTCTGGGCATTTGTATGCTGGCATGAGTAGTTCTTCCAATCTATATTTGAGTACTTAAAATCACCCAGGATCAGAGTGGAGTCGAATCCTGATAGAATGGTCCATATAGGCAGAATTGTCTTCCTGGTCACATGTGGGGCCAGTAGCTAGCTATGATTTGGATAGGGGTCTTGGCAATGGTTAACTGCACCTGGAGTGCTCCTGTGCATCTTACTGTTTGACCAGCTTGGAGGTGTGTATGTCTTTCATATATAGTGAAACCCCATGTCCCTTGGCTTTACTGCCCACACCTTGGGGGTCTGACTGTATGATAGGATGGGTGACCATGTAAGGCTGGGGTGCTCTCTGCAGCTTTGAACCATGTGTCTGTGACTGCACAGATGTCAACATTTTCTAGGTTTAAGACTGCTTGCAATGCTTGCAGATTCATGTTTAGATTCCTAGAATGTAGCAGCATGGCCTTTAATTTGTGATTTGTTGACAGTTCCATGTTGGTAGTGTTAACGTCACCACTTTTCCTAATAAAGGCACTATGGAGGTGGCAAGAATCATGGCCAGAAGTCTGAAGGCCAGGTGAAACAGATGGAGGCCATCTCTGGCAAAGCTTCATTTTGTGTTGATGATATCATCCCAGGCTGTCAGGTACTGGATCCTCCTGGAATGGCACCAAAAACCAAGCCAGTTGTCAAGGTCACTCATTACCTGAGTGTATTGAGGCATCATTCTGGGTGATGGCAGAATGCTGCTTAAGGCTAGGGACATACCTGCCTGGGACACATAATCAGCGGGCTCAATCATGTGTCACGTCATATAGTCCAGGGAGGTATATCTCAGGTCAGGCATGCCAACATACACTATGACAGACTCATAACAGTACCTGCTGTTGATACAAAGTAGTGGACATGTGATATGGAAGATTCTGGCACCGGACAGATAAGTAACCATGACCGTCTCCATATACAGCCTGGTGAGATGCACATCTGTGTGTCTCACAACAGAGTCTACTATAACTAATATGTTTGATTTATGGTGACACCTTAGTGGCTGTGAGACACAGGTGTGTGGCTATGCATGGTATGTGGTGCACAGGGTTGTGGAGTTTGTGTGTGTTTTTGCCTCGGAAGTCCCCTTTGTTTGGGTACATTTATGTTGAAGACCTCCGTATATGTAGGTGTGTGTTGTGTACGTGTGGGTGGTGTGTGAGGTGTACTGATTGTGTGGACAACATTTTCAGTCCCAGATATGTGAGCTTGAGGGGGTGAGAGCATGGACTGTAGGTTCCTAATGTCATTGCATCTCTCACAAATTGTCCATGTACATGAGGCATTTGCTACACTGTGTCAGGATGCCCATATCAACCAGACTGCCAGGGAAAACTGTAGGACATTGTCCAACTATATTTGTCAGAATCTGGGTGAGGAAGTCCAGGGAGACTGAAGGGGTGGGCCTACAGCCTAGGTGCTTAAAACAAACCACATACAATGTAGACAGGCTATAAACAAGCAGTAATAGGTGCAACAGAAAAGATGCAGTTGAAAACCTTAGAGAACATGCAGCAAGTAGCAGAAAACAGCAGGATGAGGAGGGAAATGCATGATGCATTGCCACTGTGTTGCTGATAACCTCATACATGCTGTGGTGAGAGATGGCGGGGTATGATGTGGGAGGTAGCAGAGGATAGTGCTGGCAAATGTGGATGTGCAGGGTGTGTACATAATGGAGAGCAGTGTATGTGGTCCTGTGACATGCTCCCCTCTTCTTGTCTTTCAGGAGTGATGTACAGATGGAGGAGCCCACCTTTTTTTGCAGCTGAGAATGATGTTACAGTTGATGGCCTCAGACTGCATCATGCCATCCAGCTGTCGAGGAATTGCCATAATCAGGAACAACACACTGCAGTGTGTGCAGACCTTGTTGCATCAGTAAATCATGTCGGGCTACAGGACAGAAGCTATGAGCGGGTCCAACACCAGGCCACTGACATGATAAATGCTGCATGGCAAAGGGCCGCAGATGTGGCCAGGGTCTGTGCTGGCACCGGTGGAGGGCCTTCAACACAACAACCATTCTCAGCCACAGATGATTTCCTGGCAAACCTGGGTTCAGCCACCAGCTTGCAAGCATCCATCACCCCATACATTGTGGAGGTGGGTGGAACAGCTTCCACAGCAGAGGATCATCCAGGCAAGCCACTTGTGGCCATTACTTTAATACTGTACCTGTCATAGTGGCAGCCTCTGCATACCTGTACACAGATGTAAGGTCAATCTGCATTTGGGGGGGGGTTGTATCACAGTTTGTACTGTACATGTTGATATATGCACATATTATCCTATACCAATGGCACATTTGTGTTTTCTGACAATACCTCTCCCCCACAATTCCATAGGTACATCTGATATGGCCGGAGTCCAACATCCTCTAGCTGGTGAGTGAGAAACTGTTTTATTATGGCTCATCTATACCCTAGGGATGTTAAGAGCTGTCAGTGTGCCATGGACACAACTGTTAAGCTTAGCCATAGTACAATACTTGTATGTTCAGTGGTGGAGGGGTTCACTGCAGTGCACTGCATTGTTAATCACAGTAACATATTTGCAGGAGCTGCAACATATTTCCACATATTTTTGTGAAGGTGTGTGCAGTCTACTATACAGGGGGCAATAGTATGGTGGAGATGGGTGAATTGTGTTTTAGATGAAGGTCCATCACATACACTGACATGTAGCTTATCTCACAGGTGTATAGTACTGCAACATTAACTGGATGTAGCTGCACTGCATGTTGTTAAGGGCTTGTCTTGTCTGTGTCTGTTGTGATTTACTTGTGTTGTGCATGGGATCAGTAATAAGGTGTGGTATGTATAATGCATTTGTGGCACCTCACCTGTATGTGTGTGTATGTGGATCAGCAGACATAATAGTGCAGGTATTAATGTAGTCATGCTGTCTTCCTCCTCACATGTGACCATGGGGAATGGAGTCTGTCCCCCTCACAACCTGATGTCAGTGTCTCATCGGACTCTGATAATGATGGTGGCCATAGTGAGACTCACGTGGGTTTGTTGGGGCTGATTCTGTCCCATGGGTTGACATACCACTTCCTCCCCCAATGTCCCCGTACACAGTCAGTATGCCCACACATACCCAGTTCCCTGTGGCCATAGATATTGGACAGTCAGAGGGTGGTGGCATCAAACAGGAGAGTGTGGTGACTATGGTATCTGTGACTGTAGACCCTAGCCATAGCCAGAGAGCTGGTGAGGTCCCACACAGGCAGATTAACAGGGGTGCTTGAAGGATGACTGCTGCCTATCCACCACCTGTCACTGGTGTCATATCATGAGTCAGTCAATGCATGTTTTGGTCCAATATGGAGGCACAGGCATGTCCTGAACCCAACACTAGATGGATGCTCAGGATCATGGTTGCATCGCTGTCTGGCATCCATGACTCCATTCTCAACATGGGTGTCATGCATCATTTTGCTGATGAAGTGGACAGACGGTGGGGTGAGACATTGTCAGTCCTTAACAAAGCATTGTTTGTGCTGGAACATGGGGTGGGAGTAGGGAGTTGGACACATGGACATAGGTCAGTACCAACATCAGCTGAGTCCACATGGCCATGCACAGTCACACTCCTGTAGTGGCAGTACCACCAGCACTACAGAAGGGAGGGTGCTGTCCACACCACAAAGTGGCAGGCCATGAGCACATGGTCCTGGGCAGACCTATGAAGGACCTGGACCCAACAGACACTAATCACCATCAGTGACTAGTATCACATCTGACCCTGGGCATGGTGGTGCCAGTGCCACTCCTGGCAGAGCCAGTTCCCATGTTCATGGCCAAGATGGTGAACTGTACATTCTGCCATGTACAGTCCACAGCTGTCCAACTTACTGTCTTGTAGGGTGAGCACATGGCTTAACTGTATGTGCACATACTCACACATCACTGTCACAAGCAGGTCACCAACAGACACACACAGCTCCTCTCCATGACCCAGCTGATCAGTACCCCTCAAGACACACACACACACACACACACACACACACACACACACACACACACACACACACACACACACAATGTCAGTCGTGTGGCACAGACTATGCCTTTGGCACTCCCAAACCACACCCTGTGCATGCGATGATACCGGTGCCAGATCGCTATCATCCATACCATCGATGCAGGGATATGCAAATATGTGTCTGGTGCACAGGATGACATAGTATATTTAATGACAGTTTGTATTGCAGTAGTGTTATGCCCTGTAAAGTACTGTCTGCTGGCATGTGTCATGTGTACATGTCAAAGTCTATGTACCTTTGTTCCATGATGCTGCATTCATGGTAGTATTGCTGACTGACTGTTGTTTCGCCACACTTTTTTTCTGTGTCTGTTCTAAGGGTCTGTGTGTCTATGCCATGGAGAGCTGGTGCCAAAATAGTGGCTCAGAATGGCATGGTGGCAATGCAGAAATGTGACTTCACTAAGGTACGGCTGTATATGTGCATGGTTACCTAGGTGCATATGTGCAGAACAGTGTGTCAGAGACAATGGGGGCAGACAACATAATCTTGCATGCATACCCCGTGACACAGCAGGGTACTCTTGATACATGTCACCTGAGAGTTCAGTAGGATCATAGGTTCATAGGATAATAGGAGGTTACTAGTATAAAGGTCCTGGGGTCCTTACAAGACTAGCCATTAGTTTCTCCCCAAACAGAAACATCAGTCAGCACCTATTGCCCCTGTCAGTGAGGGACACAGGTGGGACCCATGAGACAGAATTATAGTTTCCCATCTACTCATCACAGTTGCTCTTGAAGAGCGTCAGTATGGTACGCTGTTTTACATGTATGGGAAGTGTATTCCTGAGATAGGGCAGCCTCTGTGACACAATCCTGTCTCTCCAGCAGGTCATGTTGATGACGCATATCAGATTCAGGCCTGTTGTGCAGGTAATGTATGAGGAATTAGACTTATGGATATGGAGCAGCAATAGTGATTTCAGCCTGTCTGCATGGGACAGGTGTTGGAGGCCATGGATTACCTTTGTGAGGTATTTCTGTGGCCTTTCCAGTTGGTGAAGATGTCTGGATAGGTACTTACCAAACAGGACATTATAGTAGTATATTGGTCTACAGAGTGAGGACTATAGAGAGGTAATAACCACCTTTTTTCTGGATGCAGTCCCTTTACCTATGAGATGAACCATGTACAAGGCTTTTCTAACCACTGCCGCTACATGATGTTTGAATGTGAAATTACCAACCAGAGTACCCAGGTCTCTCAACACAAGTCATGTGTTTAGTGGGTGCCGTTGATGTGGTAAACAGTGGGGCCATGTCTTTGCCGAATGGTATGATAATACAGTTTATTTGCATTTAGCTTGAGTCCAGGACCTTGGCACCAGTCCTTAGTTGATGTAAGACCCTCTTGCAGTACGTTAACATCATTTGGAGAGTCAGCGACAGACAGCACACAACTTACAGTCATCCACAAACTTGGTCAGTACCTAAAAATGTAGATGGTGGTGGGTAGCATTCATGCTTACATACATGTGGGTTATTTAGAGGCAGCAGCTTCTCACAGGGCCTCAAAATGCATACATATTGCACACACATAGGCAAGACAGATTAGAGTTTCCATTTGATCAAATGCCCAATGTGGGACACTTTTTGTAGTAATGTGAGAGTTGGCAGGAGAAACCATGCCCACAGTGAGTGTAATGGACAGAATTTTAATTGTTTTGACAATATAACTGTTTATTTGTGTAGCATTTGCCCAGATTATGCTATTTTTCATAACATTTAGGTGTTTGTGATGTAAAATTACTTATTAGAATAATGTAGGAAATGTTTGTTGTCCTACATTCATGAGGCATTTGTATTGTTTTAGTGGTTACATACACACACACACACACACACACACACACACACACACACACACACACACACACACACACACACACTCATGAACTATCCTTGTTGAGAGTAGAACCCCTACCTGTCTAGTTGTATATACTATAGCACTACATACATATCGTATCCACCTTAGAGCTTATGTGTTTTTGGAGTGTCTGCCACTACTGTTCAAATGGATGACATCTGCAGGCTCTGTAAAGGTCACCAGTGGGTGGGGGGTTAACAGGTTTGCACAGGCACTTAAAATTGTATAACCATTGCACACACAGGCAAGACAGCCACACTGCTGCAAGGGGATATGCTTACACACAAGCAGATGCACTCACAGAGTTGCCAGTTTTGAGAATAGAACCTCTACCTATCTAGTTACACAGATTATAGCACTGCATACGTACTGCATGCACCATGGAGCTATTGTGTTTGGAGAGTGTCTAACTATGCTTCTAAGGTGGATGACATCAGTAGGCCCTGAAAAGGTTGCCAATGGGGGGGGGGTTAACAGGCTCCTAAAAGTGTATAACCATCACACACAGGCAAGACAACTGCACTGCTGCAAGGGAATATGCTTACATATACACACACAGAAGTTCAGGTTTATCGCATGTGCCACTCAGCTACTGTATTTGGAGATTATCTAACTGTGCTTCTAAGGTGCATGACATCAGTAGGCCCTGAAAAGGTTGCCAATGGGGGGGGGGGGTTAACAGGTCCTTAAAGTTTTATAACCATCACACAAACAGGCAAGACAGCTGCACTGCTGCAGCAGGATATGCTTGCACACACTCACAGAGTTGCCGGTTCTGAGAATAGAACCTCTACCTATCTAGTTATATAGACTATAGTACTGCTCACTTATTGCATAGACCATGGAGCTATTGTGTTTGGAGAGTGTCTCTAATTGTGCTTCTAAGATGGATGACATAAGTAGGCCCTGAAAAGGTTGCCAATGGGGGATTAACAGACCCTTAAAATTTTATAACCATCACACACACACACACACACACACACACACACACACACACACACACACACACACACACACACACAAGACAGCCACACTGCTGCAAGAGAATATGTTTACACAAACACATACACTCACAGAGTTGCCAGTTTTGAGAATAGAACACCTACCTATCTAGTTACATAGACTATAGTGCTATGTACTTATCACATGCACCACAGAGCTATTGTGTTGGAGAATGTCTAACTGTGCTTCTAAGGTGGATGACATCAGCAGGCCCTGTAAAGTTAGCTAATGTGGGGATTAAAAGGGAAGTAAATATTGTGGGGAAAAAATATTCAGGGAATTGTTATGGTTAGGCCTGTATAGGCCCTAGGGCCAACAGCCTAGTACCAACCTATGAACAAGTAGGCACAGGCTTTAAAATGTATTAACATTGTACACACATAGGCAAGACAGACACACTGCTGCAAAGGGATATACTTATGCACACTCACAGAGTTGCCATTGTTGGGATTACAACCCCTACCTATCTAGTTGTATAGAGTATAGTGCTATGTACATATTGCATGCACCACAGAGCTTATGTGTTTGGAGAGTGTCTGCCACTGCTGTTGGGGTGGATTATCTCAGCAGCTGTTGACAGGGAGGCCACTGTTGTGGAGGACAGTAGTCACAGGGCCATAAAATGATTGACCATTACACAGACATAGGCCTGTTGGATGCATGTATGCTGCTGTATGTGGAATATCTACACACACACACACACACACACACACACACACACACACACACACACACACACACACACACACACAGTGGCTGATGTGACATTAGAACCCCTACTTACCTACTAATGCACACTACAGCTCACCGTACTAGTTGCACATGCCACTGGTAATTGGTGTGCAAGTGGCTGCAGGACTACATCACTCTATACCTTTCTGTGTGTCTCTCCCCCTCTCTCTATCTCTCTCTATATATATATATATATATATATATATATATATATATATATAACTGTACAGATACATATATATCTTATATGTGCCACATACTAATAAATAAGGGTAATCATGTCTGATGGGGATAGGGAGAGACAGGTATACACAGTTGTCTGTATGCACAGAGATACATTGACATCTGAGTTCTATAGGCAGATGGGGCTTCAAACATGGGTTGAAATTAGCTAAGTGCAGGAGCATGCCCAGTGTGACCATCAGTACTTACAAGGGGGCTCCAGTCCAGACCTACCTGTACTCCAGTCTGGGGTTTTGTGTGCTACAGCCACTTGGCTGCTGCACCTAATTACACAGTCCAGCACCTCCCCTACTACAATACTCAAGGGATTCCCCAGCTGTGTGCTGGCCATAATATCTGACTCATACATAGGGTGTCTACAGATTGTAATAGACTGAACAGGGTTTTTCATCATATGTCTGGTATGTTTTACATGGCAATGTGATTTCCTGGTACATCAGTGGCAGATCATTATAGACTGACATGAGAAACTGCTGACAGACATTTGAGTTACTGACTCCATACACAGCAGGGAACCCATGCTAGTGCATGACCTGTTCTACTATGCACTTTCTACATTTGTCTGGCCAGTAGTTCATCCTTCTCCTTATATGTGGCCCTTTGCCCCACTCCTGTTCCTAGCCTTATTCACAGTTGCAGTTCTATGTAGTTGTAGGTATGCTGTGACTGGGGTACAAGATGCAATACCATACACAAGGTTACAGACTTCACACATCTGACTGTACCTGTTTTGCAGGATGTCCAGCATTGTGCCCCATATGTCTGCTCTGGCCTCAGACAGTTTGTGCTGTATTGGTATTATAATGCTACATGGTACCCATACCTCTCATCTTCTTAGAGCAAGACATCTGGATAAAGCCATATATAAAAGTGGGACACAGGCCCAAAAATAGGGACAATTTTCAATCTTACTCTTACAAACTTAAGACAGTTGGTAGAATAACAGGTTTTCTATTAGCATGACTTTTCTGAAGGGTATGAAGTCTGCATCTCAAATGTCTGTCATTATTTTGTAATGTCAACCTTTATTGATTTGGCACTAGTTTCCCAGAAAAATGCAATGTTATGAAAAACAGACCAGAAATATGAGGCAAACATGTGGACATTCTTAAAAACTCTGTACATTTGAGAGGTATGATGGTGCCCACTGACTTGTAAGTACTGACACAGTTATGTGATGGCCTTTACATCCTGCTGCTACTTATGATTTGTTATAACCTGCTGTTCTACATTCCACCATCTAGGTTACTCAGAGCTGTGTACTGTCCATATCTGCGGCCCCCTGTCCTTCCATTGTCTCTGACTTTATACAACTTTTTTGCAGTAACAAATAGTGACATATGGATAGTCTGTAGAACTCCTACCATAGGTGTAGCTCACATGCAAAATATTAGGCACAGCCAGTCTCAAACCATGAACACCATCAACTACAGGATTGTACTTATCTCACTAAGCCACAACAGCCACCAGACAGTGCAGTTTAATTCCTGACACTATCATCTACAGATGTACATAGCACATAGACCCCTGCATATTGTGGATATGGAACATGTCACCAGGTTGATTGGGACAACCCTGGGATTGTGTGGCCTGCTGTTATTACCTTGCAAACATAATGTTACTGCAGTTGTTTGTGAAAATGGGTGTGTTAGGGGTCGGGGACTCTAGCATTGACAGTCATGCATCTGTCCTATGACCCCACTGTTTGTCATTTCCCTCACATTGTGCAGCGGGTTTTGCTCCCTTGGGCCCTACTGCATATTATGGGGTGGCCAGTATTGGGCAGAGAGATCCTGTTGTCCCACATAGCTGTCAGTTGTCTACAGGTATCCCAGTAACCCACTCTATTCCCTTGCATACATGCGGCAGGTCCATACATATGCTACCATAGTCTAGTACCTCATACATTTGTTGTAAAGAAGAGTGACTCATCTTGTGCCTGCAACAGTTGAGATCAAGGTGCTTCAGGGCTGACTCTGTCAGATGTACGCATGACTCAGCCAATACATGGTAAGGTACAGGTTGTGTGGTGTGGCTGACATCCTTTTTACTATGTATGCGAGTCAGAGTGAGGTGTCAGTCCCTGGGTTCCTAAGTTGTCAGTGTATGTGCTATGCATTGCCTCTTTGCCAAAGCCAGGGAATACTGGGCACGCCTATGTCTGCCTACAGGGACAGGCTCAGGGGGTTCCACCTCCACATTCCCCTGTGGCTGTGGGGACCTTGGCATTGGTGGGGGGCTGTGTCTCCCTTCCTTGTGATGTTCCTGCTGCAGCTGTTTCCACAGGATCATATTGTATAGCATGGCACATACTGTGAACATGTGTCCACATGTGGCTGGAGAGTACTGCAAGGCTCCACCAGATATATTGAGGCAAGGGAACTGTGACTTGAGCAGCCCAAACACATGCTCTATGATGTTCCAAGTTTGTGCATGTGCCTCATTATGGCATTCTTCTGTAGATGTGTGTGCATTTCTGATGGGTGTCATCATCCATGGTTCCAGTGCATAGCATCCCCCAGTAGATGGCCATATGGGATGTCCCCCTGGCAAACATCTGGTGCAGCTGTGATGGGTGCCAGATGTGAGAGTCATGTTAACTGCCAGGACTGCCAGTACACAGATTCATGATAATGCCTTGGGCTTTGCACAAATCCTGGCAGTTGATGGAGTGATACCCCTTGCGGTTGACATAGACTCTACCCTCTTCACCAGGTGGTGCTTTGATGTGCACATGAGTGCAGTCTATGGCATCCAGTACCTCAGGGTTGTGTGCTACATGGTGGAAGAGACACATATTGCTGGCCCTCTCTTCAGAGTGGCAGGGTAAATATATGTGCTCACTGGCATGTGTTTACATGGCAGTCAGGAACTTGTGAAGTACTCTGGATGCAGATGGCTGAGAGACCCCCATCATGTCCACAGTAGGTCTTTGAAAAATACCTGTAGCTAGTATTCTAAGTGCTACATGCACCTTTATTTCCACTGGGATAGGTTCCCTTCTGTTGGCTCTGGGTCTGAGTTGAGGGCGGCAAAACTCAGTGAGTTCTTGTAGTATGTCCCTGTCCACCCTGTAGTGCTCTATCTCCAGCTCCTGTAGCCCCTGAAAGGTTACCATGGGCCTGAACACTCTTCTTCTTCTCAGTCTAGGCCTATTGTCAGCATCAGCACCAGCATGGACCTCAGCCTCTAGCACATACAGATGTAGCAGAGCAGCAGCAGCCCTTATCATTTTCTCAGCTAAAATTCCCAAGTGTGTACTCCAATGGTGCAAAGTAGGTGGGAAAAATCAGATTGGCCTCACTGAGACCAACGACTGGTGTCAGAACAATGGCCTTAAGCTCGATGCCAAAAAATTTGTCATCATCCCCCTTGGGAAAAACCTGGTTCCCTTTAATTACCACATCGATGGTAGTTCACTGAACACAGAAAGCGTTATAAGAGATCTGGGAACACATGTTGACAGCAACCTCTCTTTTGACCACCACATTGCCACTGTAGTCAGAAAGTACTTCTATGTGGCACATCTCATTACAAAGGGTTTTGCATCCAGGTAGAAAGAGGTCATTGTCTCCCTCTACTCTTCCCTCATTAGGCCAGTTGAGTACAATTCCCCATTTGGCATGTACCTCACTAGACACCTGCAACAACTGAAGAGGTCACAAAAGTACCTCACAAAGAGGATCCTAGGCCTTAAACACATTTCCTGTATGGGCAGACTCAAAAATCTCCAACTATTCCCCTTCCCTGTCTTATATTGCCTACATAGAGGCGATCTCTGCTTGATTTACAAAACCTTGTCTGACCAAGCTCTGATAGAAATGCTACATCTAAAGAAATCCCGATCTCTCCGCACCACACGCTCCAGAGACTTCAACCTCATTACCACAATCAACAGAACATGCTGGAGGGACAGGTTCATAACCCAGAGACTGCCCATGCTCTGGAATAGACTTCCCATACATGTCAAGCAGAGCATCTCACTGGCCCCCTTCAAGAGAAATCTTGGTGAGTGGATGGGAAATAGAAAATTCACCCCGGGCATCACTCCAGTGGCTCTACTTGACAGAGGCACTGGGAACTAAGGTTGGGTGGCATGATGCCAGTGTAATCATTTGGGCTAGGCTTTTAAAGGCTCCAGGGCCATTATCCTAGTACACACCTATGAACCTATGAACATATGCATACTTTATAGTGGTGTGCTACAGATGCAGCCAGTGTGATTGGCTGACTATGATGCATTCCACCTGCCACGTCTATCATTGAAGGTTTTGAATGGCCCAGTGTCAGTGGAACAGGGCTTATCAGTCATTTATACTTGATTGGCTTTCCAAGACTATTGTCTTGCATTTTTTTAAATTTCTTTCACTGCTAAGGACTTCAACGTGGCATGGAAACCCATGACACTAGTATAAACAGTGCTCAGCAGTTTAGACACACCCCCATACGCAGGCACGCTCAGCTTAGCTTAAACCAGCTAAAGCATGCATTCCACAGCTAAACAATGCTTAGCAGCACTGGACACACAGCCCTGCTTAGCTGTGCTTAGCTGAGTGCAAAAGGGCACCACTGAGCTCCAATCCACTTACACACACCATGACACACACCCCCTTTTAATATCAGCTACCTGTTCTACTAACACCAACATAGTTCTGGCTCTACTCGGGTTTTTTCTGTGGACACAGTGGCCCATTTTTCCTATTCAGTAATCCCAGCTCATTTGCATACCGATTCTTGCATATTCCCTGGATACTTCACTACTCCAGAGCCTGCCTCCTTAACAACCACTGAAACCTGCCATTGTACACTCTGCATGCAGGGCACTATAATGCATTATTTTTGCAAATGTTTTGTTTTCAGTTTTTCAACATTTTAATTTTTTTTTTTTGCATAACAGCATGTTTGTTAATATGTGTATTAAAAAATAACATTTTATAATGATTTCCAATCCTTATTGGACTCACTGGGCATAGTTTTGGCCATTTCCATACCTACATTGCAATATCCAACCTTCTTTTCGTCCTTTTACAGCCCCTGTTTAATTTTTACATTTCTGTACAAGGTTACTTTCCATCTACATTTCTGACACCAATATGCCTCCTACACGGGTACCGTTGAGCTTATTGGATCACAAATCACCCTTATTTGCATGGCTTTCACCTGCTTATTAGGTGATTTGCATTCCATGGACACTTCTGTGTCCACACAGTTGTGCACAATCCTGTTCTCTGTTTACTGGACTGCTCGGCTGCCGGTTTCTGTCTTACGGCCATGCCACTATGCCTACATGGAAAATCAGTCCATGTAGGCTTTATTGAATCACCCCCCCCCCCCCAATTTTTGCTCTGCTCCTCAAAAAAATTGCCCTTTTGTTATAAAATATTAAATATGACTACCACTAAATAATGAAATAATGCAAAACATTTCACAGTTACATTATTTTCAATCTTCTGAATATACAAATAAATACAAATGTTCTACTCATTTACTAATACTAATGTTTAAAACATCTACGACTTTATGCTTTTTCCCTTACTTACGTCTTTGTATTTGATTCTTGAGAAAAGAGGTTGAGAGCTATGGCTTATGCTTAGCAAAGGACATTACTTGTTTCCTGCTGTTTATGCCTTCAGCACTAGTCCCTCAAAAAGGGACAAGAACATCCTTTCTATACTACAATAATTGCTTTGTACTTAAAAAAAAGTAATTTTAAAGCTTTTCATTGATGGCTGGTAAATGGCAGGTTTAGTAGCACAGTGGTTGTCAGCCTGTATCAGATTTCAGTTATAAGAGAAACTCTAAAGTTAAGAAAATATTTTTACTTTTACTGTATCCATCTTCCCACACAGCTGAATCTTGGTCAGTCTTGGGACTATTAAATCAACAGTACAGCATTCATATTCTTGGAGTAAAGGGGGTGTAGCAAACTACAAACTCACTATAAAAAAAAAAAAACACTCACTGATACACTGTCAATCCAAAAAACACTTTAGACAGATTAACCCTTTTATCCTCCATTAAAAAGATTTTATCAGAATGAAAATTGCAAGAAGTAGACTTCATTTAAAGACTATCACAACAGGTGATGCATTAGATAATCCAATAATTAACCATAAAGAAAAGTTTAAATCATCATCATCATCATCATCAGCTCCCTTTTTCCCATTTTTTCCATCGATTCAGTGCCACAATCCTGCCTTCTTCAACACTCATGCCTGACTTTTGCAGATCTTCTTTCACACAATTTAGCCACCTCTTTGCTGGATGGCCTCACTTCCTCTTACCTTCTTCGTGTCTGTTCCAAATCTTCCTCACCAGATTGTCTTCTCCTTTTATGCACATGTCCAAACCACCATAATCTGTTCTCTTTCATCTTTTCTGCAATGGGAGCTACTTTGGGTTCTGCTCTTATGTCCTCATTCCTTTGTCTGTCCCACAGTGTGCATCCTACCACCCTTCTCAGGCACTTCATTTCCATCACCTCTGGCTTCTTCAACTGTTCTGCCTTTACTGCCCAGATTTGTGTACCATACAGTAGTACTGGTCGCACCATTGTCTTGTACACCTTACTTTTCAGTTTCTTTGGAATTCTTCTGTCATAGACTACACCTGACACTCTATGCCAGTTAGCTGCAGCCCCTCTGATTCTAGCTTTGACCTCTTCATTCAGACTTCCCTTCTCCTCAACCACCCCTCCCAGATACCTGAAGCTGTTTACCTGTTCCACTGTCTTCCCTTCTGTCTCTATTCTCAGCTTTTATTGATTTCCCCAGTTTGCTGCTATTACCACTGCCTTATCTGTGCTTAGTTTCATCCCATGTGCCTTCAGTTTTGCATTCCATTCTCCTATCCTTTGTGGAAGTTCTAGCTCAGAGTCTGCCTGTAATGTCACATCGTCTGCATACAGCAGCTTTGTTTATCTGTCCCCTCCAACCTGTTTGCTAATATAGTCCATCACCAGTGTGAACAGCGGTGGGCTCAGAGCTGAACCCTGGTGGACACCCACTCCCACTGGGAACCCCTCTGTGAGGCGAAACACTGTTCATACTTGAGTTATTGGATCCTTGTACATAGCCTGCACTAATTCTACCAGTGTTTCTGGGACTTCAAAGCTCCGCAGTACTGCCCAGATCACCTATCTTAGGACCTTGTCATATGCTTTCTCCAAGTTTGGGAATGCCCAGTTGGACTCTCTCCTCATCTCTAGCTTCTTCTGAAGTATCTGTCTCACTGCAAACATCAGGTCAATTGTACTACATCCTGATCTGAATCCAAGCTGCTCATCTCCCATCTTACATTCTACTACTCTGCATATCCGTTTATCAATCACCCTCTCCAGAACTTTCATGCAACGTGGATATCCCCTTTGTTCTTATACACTGGCATGAGTATGCTTGTTCTCCAGTCCTCTGGGATGTGCCCTTCTTTCCACACTGCTATTAGTACCCTCAGGAGCCATTTCTCCCCTATCTCACTCCGCATCTTTATCTATCTGCAGTGACCTCATCTGACCCCGCTGCTTTCCCTGACTTCATCTTCCTTATTGCTGTTCTTACTTATTCTAGGGTGGGCTCCTCTTCTTCTCTCATTGTAGGCTGTTTTCTGGGCAGTACAGCTTTTGTGGGGTTTTCTTCATTCAGAAGCTGCTAGAAATACTCCTGCCATGCCTTTGATGTCATGTGGACTGGTGAGCAGGTTGTTGCTGGCATCCATTATGAAGGGTGTCTGACTATCTTCTTTATCTTTCTGTCTTTGCCTCACAACCTGATATAGTTTCTTTGTGCCACTTACTGAGTCACTTTCCAGAAGGTGGTAGAGTGCATCAGATGCCATATTCATTGCTATTTCAACTTTTTTCTTAGCTTCTTTGTTAGCCAACCAATAGTCCTTCCCAGCCCGGTCAGTCTTTTCTATCTCCCACTTCTTCCTGCACTCCTTCTATCTTTTGATGACTTCCTGGACTTCTGCATGCACCACCAGCTTTCCTTATGCATTTTATTTCTATACCTGGCTTGGCTACATATCTTTTCTGTAGTCATAACACATGCTGTTTTTAGGCACTGCCATTCTTGTTCAACTCCACCTATTTCCTCCTCTTCTTGAGGTGCTAGAACCCTGAGTAATTCCTTGAACTGTTGTACTTTCTCTCCAGTCAACTTCTAGGTCTTCAGCCTGGTCTCTGTTGACCTTAGAGACTTCTCTGACCACTGCTTGCAGCTGATTGTGGCAACTAGTGGTTTATGCTATGTGCCAATTATTTCACTGGGGAAGAGTTTGCAATCATGGATTCGACCCCCAGTGCCTTTTCCTTACTAGGAGGAAGTCTACCTGAGTTGCATGCTGCCTACTCTTGTATGTGATCTTGTGACTGTCTCTCTTTCTGAACCATGTGTTGGCTACTATCAAGCCATTTGTCAGGCAGAAGTCTAGAATGGCTTCTCCTTCTTTATTCCTGTGGCCCCACCCGTGTGGACCCAGGCAGTCCTTGTATCTTGTTCTGTCTGTCCCAATATGTGCATTCAAGTCTCCCATCACAACACCAATTCATTTTGTCCTGCTTTATCAGGTAGGTCCTGCAACTGCTGTCTGAATGCACTCTTTTCCTCACTATCACAACACTGCTATGGGGCATAGGCTAAGATTACGAATACTGCGCTACCATCACACTGGAGTCTGATTGCCATGAGTCTGTCATTAATTCTGATGATATCCCTTACTGCCTTCTGAATCCTCTCTCGCATCACAATTCCTACACCATTTCTAACCTGTCCTCCTCCTGAGTAGTAGAGTCTGGATCCCAAGCCAAGTAACTTTGCTGCACTGCCCTTCCATCTTGTTTCTTGGATACATAGGATGTCCAGCCTCCTCCATATTATCATGTCATTCACTTCCAAGCTGCATTCTGTCAGAGAACCTACATTAAGCATAGCAATTCTCAGTTCATGTTTGGCAGGTTGGTTGGTTTTTACATCCGCCTTTTGCTCAACAGAGCTATCCCAAGTAACCCAGGCTGGGCAACTAAACACCAGCCGGTAAAAGTTTAAAAATGGATGCAAAAATGCATTATTTTTTACATATGCTTAACAAAAAAAGAACACTTTTTAGAAGAAAATGTATGCATAAAAAACATTTTGCTAAATTAATTCTTCCATACGTTGTAAATTGCTACCTACATTAATTTCAAAGTTTTGCTGCCCCCACATCTGTAAAACACTAGTAATGGACATAATACCATTTTGCCCCAGTCTATGTGCTGAGTTTAAAATTATCTGCTAGAACAGCAGCAATTACCTATATTATTTTTTCCAGTCTCCACTTCTAACAGGATGGTGACCCTACTCTAAATTGAAAAAAAAAACTTGTAAGATTTTGGCATACTTTGCATGTTTTGCCAAATGTTTCTTTCTTTATGCTCTAAATATGCTTGTAGATTCTACTTTTCAATTCTCTTTCAGTTTTCCTTACATAAAAACTCTAAGGGACAAACAATTTACCAGGTATATCACCCTTCGTGTGTGCCAGTTATAATTTCCTGTATAAGCTAGTACTTTATCATAACCATGAACTGTAACATTTGTACTTACATTTATATATCTACATTTTGTTTATGCATGCATGCATTTTTTTTTCAACAAATATCTTTATTAAATGTTCACATATGACATAGGCAATCATACATTTATATAAATAGAAAACAAACAAAATGACACCACTTTAGTTGCAGACATCATATATCACAGACAGCATTGAAACAACTGTAATTACAAACATTATATATAACTTGGAATCTATCCAGTCGTTGTCAATTAAGCATTATATAGCTCATTCAAAACCTGCCTCATAAACCTCATTCCTTCTCTGCATAAATTATTCCCATAATTCCCATTTTTTCCTATGTAGTTTGCTCCTTCCCTTTTCTAAATATCCCAATTCCAGTTCTTTTGTTTCTGTTACTATATTCACTACTTCTAGTAAAGTTGCTCTAGACTTTGATTTCCATTTTCTAGTAACTGTTTTTTTATGCAGCCACCATAATTAAACTCAGCAAGGCTTTACCATGTCCAGGCAATTCCAATTCTGTATCATAGCTCAAAGAATCCTCTCTCAGGTCAATCCAATCCACTCACCCATCATCTCTGAGAGAGCAGTCCGCAGGGAATCCCTAAAGTCTTCCAGCTCATTATACATCCCAAAAAATATGTTCCTAGCCACTTCTTTCTTGCCCATCACACCTCCAGCATTTGCTATGCACCTGCGGAAAAATTCTTTGGCGTCTACTTGGAGGATAAAAATGGGTCTATATCATAAGCACGAAATGGCTGAAAAGTGAACATGTAATGAGCGACACATATTCATCGAAATGCATTTAAGTGATTCGATGAATATGTTACAGGGCAAGGAGGTAGTTGGCCAACTACAAGGTATTGCCCTTTCCTTCACTGTAGTGTAATCTCAGAGTTGGTATATTTAGTTAGGGGGTGTGTGGGGGGCACAGTGCCCCCATCAGATTCAGGTTTCTATTTTTTTTTTTTGCAAATGGCCGCGTGAATTGTTTTTGCTAGGAAAAAAATTGAAGATGTGGCCATTCACTGTTTACAGCATTTGTGTTTTATGTGTCAACGTATATGTAGTCGCACATGTGATCTTTCATGCTTATGATATAGACTCTATAAAAATATGCATGCATGTATTTGTATATTTAAATTCTGTTGACTGTGATATGTAACTAAGTAAAGCTATTTACAGTATAGTTTCTGAAAGGAAATATTTGCTAAAGCAATACATAGCAACATAAGCAGAAAGCCAGTCCACACAATAAAGGAAAGGAATATAGAAAAGATAGGTTTATAGCCATACATTATAAAGCAAACAGGATAAAAATAAGCAATACAATAAGAGCAGCAGACTGTATTCCTAGGCCACATGACAAGAAGAATTATAAATGCAGATATTTTAAAGGAAAGCCTACAATGTGAAGTAGAGAGAGAGTGTAGGCAGTGATGTGAGTCACATGGAAATGTGAAAACGTATAGCATGCTATGAGGTGTGAAGCAGAAGCTGTCAAGAGGTCACAATATCTTGCTATTTGTATCTTAAAAGGAGTGGATGCATGATGAAGCATTCAAATATTTCAAAGGGCCCTTCTGCAATGCTCAAGAGGGTTTATGATAATAAACATGCAAAGACAGAGCTGAAAGTGTAAGGGATGGCTTATGGTTAACATGAGAAAAATATTTATGTATAGTTATGTATTAAAAATATATATTATAAATGGTCAAATTGAAGAATCCCGAACCACAAAGTAGCAAATAAATAAATAAATAAACAAACAAAAATCTGACTGCACTACAACCCAAATCAAACACAGATCAAGCTACTACTAAAAAATGAATCCCCTACAGCACAAATGTTGGAAGAAAGACCCTCACACTCGTACACATATATATATATATATATATATCAACTCAACAGTCACAACAACTCAAAGAAGGGAGATACTTTATGGCTAAAAAGATATTGCTCAAACTGAGCTACTCATCACTACAGTAATCTTCTGCAAATTCAAACAACTCTCATGAAAAATATTACTTTTGCAGTACCCATACAAACACACATGCACACACACACACACACACACACACACACACACACACACACACACACACACACACTCATAGACAGAGAGAGAGAGATAAAGATATATTTTTCTTACTCCTTAGTGCAAGTTCCTGTCTTCATTTATATATTTTTTTCTGTCTCTTTCTTTATGAACTTCTATAAAACTTTTTTTCCTTTTGGCTAGAGCTCCTGTATTTTAGCTCAGCAGAAATATTTAGTGTTCTGTCCAAGGTAATTTTGTCCCTTCGTATACACAACCTTCCTGTTTTCCTTGTCTTCTCTGTGTTATTGTCTCTCTGTCTCAGTGTGAATTACCACCCTTTCACCATCTTTTTCTTGTCTTGAGTTGCTGTCTCTCTAAAAAATGCACCTTAAAACACATTTCATCTTTAATTTTACTTTTTCCTTACTTCTAAATACCTGTTGGCTAAAGTATTTCTTTACATTCATTTTCTGTCTTGTCAGTATAGATGTGTGCTTAAAACTCTGAGCAGGTACTCTTTTCCCTCTTTAAATACCTTGGCAAAATCTGTCTTATTAACATTTCACTTTCTCAATATTTATTTAATGTTTAGAATTTTTCATTTTAGGGCTTTCTATTTTTGCTTGTCAAAAATAATTCAATTTGTGTTGGGCAATCTTCATGCATCTTAACTTTAGTCCCTTAGAAACACTCTCTCAGTGAGTGTTTCATTCTCTTCTGTTTCACTAATCACTTCCACTTCCTGCTTTGCAGCATTTACATGCTGTAATAACACTTCTGCTCATTGTTTTATATATATTTCCAATCTGCAATGAAATTTCTGTCTTTCAGGCTGCAATATCTTCATTTTTCTGACTCTTTTGACAGGCTATTCAACCACAGCATGGTGCAATATTTTAGTACAAGTCCTCTTTTTTACAGGTTCTCTTCTTGCATGATTCTCACCCATAAATGTCTGCTGATATATCTTTTCTTCTGTCTGTGTGTCCCTAACCCAGTCTTGGTACATTTAGTACTTTCTAATAGTATGCCCTGATCTTTTCTGGAGTGACACACTGCAATGAATGTTTTTGGTGGCTGCTCCTACATTCTCTAAGTTAGGCATTGCAGTATCAATAGGTTTATTCACTTGCTGGTTCCACATCCCATACTGATAGCATAGTCTAGCAAAAGAACTATCTTCTTCTTGTTGCCTCCATATGTCTTTTAACTGGGGAAAACATATCCCTGTTATCTTGCCATGTATTAAAGTGGAAACAACAACAGGATGAAATACTTTCCAGACAACCATCTGCATTTCAATTTGAAAAACTGGAATACAGTTTCTTATCTCCATAAATGCATTCTTCTTCAATTAGTTTGTTTTTAAAGGCATCCTTCTGACCTACATACTGCCCATTTAGACATGTGGTCATATTTTCTGAGTCTAGTATTCCCTTCAGCTGCCTGCTATGCTACTAATTAAGATATTACACTTAATTCTGCGATAGAACCATAACAGAATGCAGTCTCAGCTGCCTTATCAGAGAATGTATCACATTTCATAGGCACAACATCACTAGCAACATGCTTTTCACAGGTTATAGTTTGTACATATGTAATGGGGTTGTATCAGTAGTACAAAATCTAGTAAAGTGATTTTTTTCTACATTTAAAACAGATTAAGTCTTCAGTTGTTGCTTTTTGTTTGTTACCA